>NC_059266.1:773038-860538 GCF_017591435.1 Portunus trituberculatus
CACGTTACTTATTCATTCCACTTCTTGGCTGGCAGTTTTGAAGTTTATTTTCTTTACTTATTTTCTCTTATTTATCTTTGCTCATTTTTACTCACTTTCCTCTATTCTATTTCTCTTCACTTAGTTCCTAGCAATGATTCTCCGTTCATTTTCATTCATTCATTTTTTACAGAATTATTCCTTCTATTTCATCTAAACTGGATTGAAATAATTGTAAAATCTATCTCGTCATTGTCTTTCTTTTCTGTTTTTTTTTTTTTTATGTTTATAAAGATTCCGTATTTTAGTTTTCTTTTTTTTTTTTTTTTTTTTTTTTTTTTTGTTCATTGGTTCATGTCGCAGTGAAAGGATTAAGACACCATTTTTATGATTAAACATAAAATCATGAAGAAAATGAGAAAAATAAGGAAATTCAACTTCATTAACCAAGCACAGATAAGACATTGTTACTTCCCGTGCTCTAAATGCCAGCTTTTTTTCTTTTTTTCTTTTAAGTTTATATATTATCGTCCGTCGTTTGTATCTATTTATTTTCTTGTATTCTGGTTTATTTTATTTGTTTTATGGGTTAGTTCGTTCGTTCTTGCGTTCGTTAGTCAGTCAGTTGATCATAATTATTTTTTCTCTACACGCGTCATCAGTGTTCACTATTTCTAACGGCACAGTGATACAGACGTAGTGTAGACAAAACTTATCAGACAACCTAGACATGAGTTTTATTTACTGCTCCAAGTCAAGGCCACAGTCACGCCCTCAAATGCTTCTCATGGCTTCACACTCTCTTAACTCACTCATTTACTTACTTTACTTTTATTTATTCTATCTCTGTTTTTATAGTTTCATTTTCTCTTCTTTCTTTCTTAATTTTTGTAGTTCTGTCTATCTATCTACTTTTTTGGGGTTTTCTCCTTTTTTTCTTTTAAATTTCGTCTCTCCTATTTTGTTTCTTTTCTTTAAAATTTCTAGTTATCTTTTCTTTTCCCTTCGCTGTTTCTTTTTCAACTTTCTCCTTTCTTATTACCATCCGTCTTTCTTTTAAACCTCCTTTCAGTTATTTTCCTTCCTGTCGACTGGCTCACAAGCTAATGAACAATGGTAGCACTGGTTTATCTACTTATTCATCATCATTATCATCATCATCACTTACCATTAGCTAACCGTAACCCTCCCTCAGAGCACAGTGGCGCGCATCACCCAGCCTCTTCATCACAGTTGAGTGGGGACGTGGCCATGTTATTGTTTGAATCAATGCATATATCTCATTTTTGACTAACTCTCTGGACCCTGCACGTGGAGTGACATCTTAGTGAACCATTTTTGTTGAATCTGTTTTCTTATCCTTTGGCAGTTAAAATAAAACGTGCAATTTCGCTCTTCTCCACACAGACCAGGTTTATGAGCAATAGTCGATAAATTGAACACGACTTGTTATTGGTAATTACTCATATGAGAATGAAAGAAAATTATTGATGCTAATGTATCGAAAAAGAAAAGAACAAGCAAAGAATTATAATATTAAATACGAATATTCAGAGAGAGAGAGAGAGAGAGAGAGAGAGAGAGAGAGAGAGAGAGAGAGAGAGAGAGAGAGAGAGAGGTTCACCATAATTATATGCTTTGATGTAACTTAAATATTAAACAAATAACTAGACACGTGTGTGTGTGTGTGTGTGTGTGTGTGTGTGTGTGTGTGTGTGTGTGTGTGTGTGTGTGTGAGAGAGAGAGAGAGAGAGAGAGAGAGAGAGAGAGAGAGAGAGAGAGAGCGATCCATATGATGTGTAAAAGATAATACATGAATTTGGACAAATGTATGCACTACTCTCTCTCTCTCTCTCTCTCTCTCTCTCTCTCCCAGTGACGAGCCAAGAAACGTAATGAGAGTGAAGGCTTTATTATTAACAAGATCGCGGCGCCAACTCGTAGCGTCACTCCCGCTGACGTAACACAGTACAAGTAGCTATCAGTAAAAGTAGTAGTAGTAGTAGTAGTAGTAGTAGTAGTAGTAGTAGTAGTAGTAGTAGTAGTAGTAGCAGAAGTAGAAGTAATAGTAGCTAGTAGTAGTCGTGAACCCGAAGCATTTTTTTTATATATTTTTTTTTTCAATAATTTATTTTCAGTGATGTGTGCGATGTCTGCAGGTGTGCATGTCAGGTTACTGCTCTCTCTATGTTCCTGTCCACATCATGGCAGTCAATGGGTTAAATGAATAGATGAGAAAGCAAAACAAAGCATTCACAATCAATGAAAAATATCAATACTTTGTCACACGCTTACACAACTACATTCCTAACACACACACACACACACACACACGATCTCTCTCTCTCTCTCTCTCTCTCTCTCTCTCTCTCAAAACGTAAATATTATAGTCTGATTCTCCGTGCGTCAGCTTAAGGCGCATTCGATCAGTACGTGTTGAGTCTTAACATTCTCTCGATTTCTTCCCCTCCAACGTCTATCATTATTTCAGGCTAGATTACCAATATCTAGACGTTCTTGACGCATGGTACAGTCATTACGTTTTCCTATAGACTGTTATGTTATGTTTTGTATGTTATCTATAGTCGCTCTCCCGCTAAATGATAAAAAATAGGAAGTGTGGTTTTTATATTACCTTTTTACACCACTTTTTCAATCTGATTTTTCTCCCTTATATATTTTCTCTTTTTATATTTATTTATTCACTTCCTTCACTGTGGACTAAGACCAATGTAGAATTATGGATAACTGACAGTCCTAATCTATTTAGTATTCTTTCTTCACTCCGAGCTTATCTACGTCTATATCCGTCTCAGCTCAAGTCCCATCCCGTCTCTCAGTCATCTATCTGGCAAGGCAGCGGATTGGTGCACTCAAAGATTCACATTCAAAAACTCCTTGCTCTCTCACCACAGCTATTTATAGGCAACAAGGATTATTGACATCGTTCGCATGTGTTTCAGCTATGTAAATCACTCTTAATTGCTGCAGTAATTGTACGCATCTTTAACAGGAGTTTTCGGTGTGGTTAGATATTATTTACATTAGGAAGGGCTTATGAATATCAGAAGATAAATGGCCAGAGTCTTCACTGTTTTATTGCCCCACATAGGTTTCTGAACCTGTATAAAATCACCAAATAGTGAGGAGAAAAAATATAACGCGTTTCTCTTCTCAATCGTATAAATTTTTTATCTGTCACTAAAACAGTAAAGAAAAACATCCATAAAAACCTTTGCAACTTAACCAAAAACTCGTATTCTGGGACGTTTTGCTCTCTCACCAGTCACCACAACTATCTTCAAAGCCAACAAGCATGATTAACAAGGCTCGCATGTTGTTTCTCCTATCAGTCATGTAAAAAATTTTCTTTATTTGTCATTAAAAACTATAAAAACTTCTTTAAAAAAAAACTTTCCAACTTAACAAAAATTACTCGTATTGTGAAATGCTTTGGTCTCTCACCCCGACTGCTTTCCAAAGCCACAATGATCAGCCTGGTTCTAAAGAATGTTTCTCCTGTTCATAATACAGAAATATTGATAATGTCACTTAATACCGTTTTATGAATCCATTAACACACTACTAAACGCGAAAACACAACGTATTATGTATCAGTCTCGGTTATTGATTGGCTTAATTGTAGTACCTATCATAACCGAAAAAAGTATGGAAGAATGTGAGAATAGGAAAGTGGACGAAATGTTTATAATACATTTCCGCTTCACTGCTTCGTCCTGCAAAACTAGAGAGACGACAAATGAGGAACACATAGCGCAATATTGTATCTCGCCTTGATTATCTGTTTTGAAACGTATTGTATAGACAATTTATAATATATTGTGCAATCATACTGCAACATGTAGCAGCATACGCGCGCGCGCACACGCACTCACACACACACACACACACACACACACACACACACACACACACCTCGATCTTGGCAAACGCTTAACAAGATCACACCATGAAGTTTGCAAGGAAAAGGAAGGAGAGAAGAGCGAGTAAGAAGACGAGGGAGAGGAAGTGAAAGAAGGGAAGAGCAAGTAAGAGGGAGAGAAAGTCAGTTAGTCAGGAAACGCCCATGGAAGCAAAAATAACCCATGACACGGCGCCACCACCACCACCACCACTATCGTCATCACTACCGCACTCACATCACTCTCACTACCCCCTTATCACCATCATTATCCCTGCATTCAATGGTATAAGAACCAGTTATCATTTTCACCGTTACCATCATCAATCACTAATCATAAAATCATCACCATTTCCATATCATCATTATCACCATCATCAATGTCATCACTGTATCACCACATCATCATTACCAATATCAATCACCATCTTCATTATAGAGTGAGTTACGACCGTTATCACCATTCATTATTACTACTACTACTACTACTACTACTACTACTACTACTACTACCACCATCACCACAACGCAGCAGACGATGATTCAGACTTTTGGTAATGAGAGAGAGAGAGAGAGAGAGAGAGAGAGAGAGAGAGAGAGAGAGAGAGAGAGAGAGAGAGAGACTACATAACATCACGTCACCTAACCCAAATCTAACCTAACCTTTCTCAATATAGAAAAAGATTAGCTTACAAATAATCGTATACGTATAATAACATCCACGTTATAGCACACACGTACACATACACGATACGATACAAGACAGACCCACCATAACGAGTAAACAAACCCAGACCCGCATACAAATGACAGACACATTGGTACACGCACTCACCTGATTTGCTTGATGACCATTTCGTGAGGCGTGATGAGTTTCCAGGCGCCATGCAGGTAGTCGCGACATATTCGATAAGCTCTGTCACGCATTTCACAGGTAATCTCTGAAGGCATAATAAGCACACTCAGGAAAAAAGGTCTTATTCCTCTCTATCTTTACGCCTGTGTCCCTCTGATTCAAGTTTTAAGTTTTAGCTATCAGTCACAGCTCTAATATACCGTCTGTAGGCTTTATTAGTGCTAGCAATTTCAACGTTGAGGTTACATAACTCTCCTCTCACTGCGTACTGGTGTATGAGACGTCTGGTTTGTCTTGGGGTTGTATTTATAGTGCTGGGGGGCTGGGCCGCATCATCGATTTGCGCGGAAAAACAGCCAGCTACTCATTTAATTTCCTTATTTTCTTGTGCTAGTTGATGTCTTATTGATGTTGGTTTCATCTTAGTGTAAAGTTATTAAGTTATTAAGATCAACTATGTCGTGAAAAACAAATAAACTCTGCTTTTTATGGGAGTAAATTGCATTTATAATAAATTGCCGTGGCAGTCGCTCCTTGTCTATGGATGTTGTAGAATAGGAAGTCTTGGAAGGAAGGACTCTCAGCGGCAGCCATTTTTGTACTCCCTCCCATTGAGAACCTAACTCTTAACAAACAAAACCTATCATTTACCAAGAAATATAAAAGTAAAATTATAATTCCTTAACTAATAACCTTCACTACGTATCATGGGAGAGTGAGAATTTCAATATATAACATCTTCCATTCGTTTAAGCTATTTGCATTATCCACTGCGTCACCAGATATGAATACACATGTGTCGTATCAGGAGCGTGTCTTGACATGCTATCTAGACACTCAGCAACGGTAGCGACATGTGAATTTACTGGACGAAAGGGAACACTAAGGAAACACGGCGTTATGGGGTGTAGCAGCATGGCGGAGGAGTGTGTACATAAAACGTCGATAACAAACACTACTCCTAACGCTGTGATAAGGTTGTGCCACGTGTGTGTGTGTGTGTGTGTGTGTGTGTGTTGAGTACTTACAACTAATCACTCGAAAAAAATTATGTGTATAGTTTTCGTGCATAATATCTCTCTCTCTCTCTCTCTCTCTCTCTCTCTCTCTCTCTGCGTTGCATGAGGAGACCGGTAGTAAAAGGTCATTGGGAATACAAATTTTCTGCACATTATCGGCTATTAATGATACTATAAGACTAGTGTCCTCCAGCTCTACTTATTTCACACGTACACATCAGGGAACATAGTCTTATAATACCACAAATATACACACGTCCACACAACTGACACACCAATAAAGCATAATACAACAGTAATATTTTTCTCCTATCAACTGCAATGGTAATACTGATTCGTAGTTATTGTTTATCTATTTTTTTTATTTCATTTGAATGACTTTTCTATTTTTAATTCTACCAATCTATTTCTTTATTTGTTAGTCTATTCTGTTTCGCTTTACTTCATCTTATTATAATTTTTTTTTTTTTCATTCTTGTTGTTTTGCATGAGTGAGTAAGGAATGTCTGTTTCTTTAGGGAACGTCTTGTTAGAAATTGCAGGCTAAGTGTTCTCTCAATTACTGATGTGAGTTGGCCGAGCTAGCGTTCCCAACCACCTTCCTACCCCCTTCCTCTTAGTAACTGACGCAACGCAAAGCAGCTCAGAGAAAATATGCAAGTTTGCCCTGAAATCCACAAAAGAAAATAGACATATAGGGGAGGCCAAAGAAGATGAATTACTAAAAGAAATATATACATTGATAAACAAGGAAATAAAACGTGATTCTGGCCTAATGCATGAAAAAAAAAAAACTGATGTCGGGGAAATGAAAATAAGACAATGACTGATGAATAAAAAAAAATAAATAATAACAATAAAATTAAGAGAGTTCACCAAATACAAAGTGTGGGGGGAAAGGAGAAAAGAAAACATCGGCATTTTTCAGTCAGCTATGAACGCAACCCTACAGTAATTTGTGTAATCAGTAAGGACCCATCAGTATCTCATAAGATTAGATACCAAGTTGAGAATAAGGTTAAGAATAGATAGTAGAGGGTTAGAATTGTCGAACCTTGCTACGTATTGGAGAGAGAGAGAGAGAGAGAGAGAGAGAGAGAGAGAGAGAGAGAGAGAGAATAATTATTTACTATCATATTATTATCATTAACACTTGAATAAGAAACCTTTCATTTATTTGCCAAGGTCTGATTTAGATAGACTTCCAATGATGAAGATAGAGAAGAAGAAGATGAAGAAGAAGAAGATTAACAAGAGGGAGACGGGAGAGGGGCTGGAGGAGTAGGAAAACAACACAAATGATAATAATGATAATGATAATAATAACAATAATATAATAATAACAATAATAACAATGATAATAATGATAATAATAATAACAATAATAATAATAATAATAATAATAATAATAATAATAATAATAATAATAATAACAATAAAGATAATGATGACGATGATGATGATGATGAGGATGATAATAATAATAATAATAATAATAATAATAATAATAATAATGATAATAATAATAATAATAATAATAATAACAATAACAACAACACTAACAATTCTTACCGTCTTGTAAAAACACAGCAGTATTGGAGGTAGCCATCTTTGTAGAAGTAGTAGTAGTAGTAGTAGTAGTAGTAGTAGTAGTAGTAGTAGTAGTAGTAGTAGTAGTAATAGTTATTGTTGTTGTTGTTTTCGTTGTTCTTACGAAATTGTTGTTTTGGTTTATTTACTCCCCTCCTTCCTTTCTTCCTTTCTCACGTGTTTTTATTGTTATTATTGCTGCTGTTGGTGTTCTTTCTTTTCTTCCTCCTCCTCTTCTTGTTGCTTGCTCGCGTGCCGCCACCACCTCGCCTCCCCGCGCAGCCTTTAGGACTGAGTGAGTGGGTGAGCGTGTGAGTGAATACTGCCGGCCAGACTTCAGTGATAGAGCCCCAGCGGTATCTCACCAACGACACTCTTGCGGCGCCTCCTTATCTGTTGATCGAATGGATGCTGTCTGTGTGTGTGTGTGTGTGTGTGTGTGTGTGTGTGTTAAAATTGTTAACAGGTGTTGCAGATAGAAGCTGCTGCTGCTGCTGCTGCTACTACTACTTCTACTACTACTACTACTACTACTACTACTACTACTACTACTACTACTACTACTACTACTATTACTACTACTACTACTACAACTACTACTACTACTGTTACTAATGCTGCTGCTGCTGCTGCTGCTACTACTACTACTACTACTACTACTACTACTACTACTACTACTACTACACTTTCATAATTCTAATGATAGTTAACAGGAAATGAAGATTTTTAACAATTTTTTTTTTACAATTTTATGGACGAGAGAGAGAGAGAGAGAGAGAGAGAGAGAGAGAGAGAGAGAGAGAGAGAGAATATTTAAATCAATCTTGGCAACAAATATCCTTAGATTTCAACACCGTACCACTTACGCAATTTTATCTTTGAAGTATCGTCGTTGCGCTGCTAATACCTACAACCTTTACTCTTTTCTTTTCCTACCATCAATAAAGTCAGAGGACCTAGCTGTCGTATTTTCTATCTTTTTTTATGCACTCATTACTTAGTTAATCATGTCTTTTCTTAATTTTTGAATGGCGAGAAAGAAAAACACACAAATTAATTTCACCTAAATAGGACTAAAGTAATTTAAACCAACGCCCTTTAGTATGGATTCCCACATCCCACAGCGCCCTGGCCCGTCAATACAAGACTCGGGGAGGTAATTAATTTCCTCTGGCTCTGCTGGGGGCGCCACTCCCTGGAGCGCCTATCCTCAGCGACTCGCCACGCCCCCTGCCACGTAACAGCATATGACAACACAGCCTCACTAGAACACCTCCCTGCCTTGCCTTTGTTAATTAAGAAGATTACATTATTTCTAGCATCTTCAGAGCAGTAAGAATATTAATATCCTGTATCTACAAACATGTATGATAGATATTTGAAATAGAAACTTACTATTAGTTCTGGAACCATAATGCCTGATATTAATTTCCGATTACCAAAATATTGATGGACCAGTGTTATGATCGACAGAGAGAGAGAGAGAGAGAGAGAGAGAGAGAGAGAGAGAGAGAGAGAGAGAGATTAACCTCTTCAGTACCATGACGCGTTTTCATATTCATTCTAGTTACTGTTTGGCAATTTTATACAGCTCTAGAAACTTACGTAAGGAAAAAATACTGGACTGGGGCCATTAATTTTCTGACCTCCATAGACAGTTCATAGTATAAATAAAATCGTTTAATGGTGCCTAAAATGCATGATGAAAAAGCGTCCCAGCACTAAAGGAGTTAAGGATATTATGATGTTCCTATTGAAATGATGTGTAAATCGACCGACCGCGTATCTCCAGTGAGTTACCATAGACTTCGATCCGCCGCAAATCCGCAGTAGGAGGAAAAACTATACGCGGGTGTGGTGTGTGTGAACAGCTCCATTGACTCACACTGTAATACCACCATCTTGGTTTGAACCGCGCGGGACAAACCACTAGTGTGAATAGGACCTAGGAATGGTAATAGGTCACAAGGGGAAATCAAAGAAAAATACGAAATTGAAATAAAGTTGAAATGAAAAAATTAAAAATATCACATTGCAGTGTATGTGTGTGTGTGTGTGTGTGTGTGTGTGTGTGTGTGTGTGGTCGAATGCGCTCTGAATCAGCTGATCAGGTCGAGGCAGCGGTGAGTGAGGGAGTGATTACAGCCACTGCTCACTGCTGCCGCCTACTGCTGTTCCACCTGGCGCTGCTGTTGGGCGCTGCTTCCCCACACCCCCCAATGATAAGATAACCAGCGGGGCTTATCTGTGAAGGCAGTGCAGTGTGCTGTGTGTAGTGGCGAGCTGAACACTGCACAGGACGAGTGACTGTGAGTGTCTGGGGTGCTGTGGTTGTGTACTGTTGGAACTCTACCGTGGTATAAGTCGAGTGATGGGAACGCAGAACTCTTGATACATTTTTGCGTTTCTGTTGTAGAAGGGCTGCGTGTGTTGCCTTCTAATTCCGTGTTTTAAGGAAATGGAAGTCATAGATATCAAAAGCGCAAGAAACACGTATTTATTTAAGTTAATGTGCCTTTTATTTATTTATTATTTTTTTTTATGACATTTCACGTAATGTGTTTCCCCTTGACACTACAACACAGTCCCTTCCACAAATTTCTCTCTCTCTCTCTCTCTCTCTCTCTCTCTCTCTCTCTCTCTCCACATATTTTTCAGTATTGTGGTTAAATATACCGGCCTTATCTCATGATTGTTATAACCACCACTTTATTCCCTCTTCCCATTCAGACAAGGGGGACACAGTGAGAGACAGACAGATAGTTTCCAGGATAGAGGTGAATGCTACCCAACCCTAATGAAAGATTGACTCTTCTTACCCTGCCACTGTCCAACCCATGTAAAAGTGACAGTCTGTTCAGAAATCTAACCTAACCTAACAAAGGGGAGGGTGTTGCATGGTCTGGGTGAAATACTTATGCTGATTGTTATACCAGTCTTTTGGGTGCTAAATTTCAATGAACTACCATGTTTCAGAGACAGTGGTGTAAAAGTGAGGGTTTTTTAGAATTTAATGTGGCTTCGATGAAATGTAAAGTTACGCTAATTGTTGTATCAGTCTTTTTGCTGGTGATTTTGAATGAATGACCATGTTTCAGCATAGTTGATTTAACAGTAAAGGAGTTTTCAGAATTGAACTTAACCAGGTCAGTCTTCATTCCCTCTTAAACTAAGATACTATTTTGTCTCAGGAATCTATCAGCATTCCTGGGAACAATCTTCGTAATTTCTTGTTGGGAAATGCGCGGAAGCTATTGCATACTATGCCAGCATGAACAACAGACGAACATACGCTCATAACTTAACACCAGCTGGATAGTGCATTAAAGCAGTCAGTTTACATTCATTATTGATAACTTCTGTATTTCCATCTTCCTATGACCTGAACTTATTTAAGAGGGAGGTTTCAGGGCATTTATCTCACTCTTTTGCCGTAACTGCTCCAGGACTGGCATCTAAGTAGGCCTTTCTGTTTAATTGTTTTGTTACCCATGGCTCGATTTCCCATCTTACATGAAAGAAAAAAAAGAAAGGGTAAAGTTTAGGTTAGCAGTGGTTCAAAATTGTCAGCATACTGTATCTTATATTGTATGAAACGTCGTTACTTGTATGAAAGAATGTGAAAGTAATTTTGTCAACTTCTTGCTGTCACAATGTCATCCATCCTTTTTAACTTTCCCTTTCCATCTGCTTCACTGTCAACCACTCATTACCTTGTTTGCTGTTTCATTTTTCCTTTCATATAAGTTGTACCCTGTCTTATCTTTGATTTTAAGGAGTATTGCCCCAAACCTAACCTAATGCAACTAAGCCAAACCTTACCTAACCTAATGGAACCAAATCAAAACAAACCAAATGCAATCTAATCCAACTTAACCTAATCTCACTCAATGTAATCCAGCCTAACTCAACCAAACGAAACAAAACCTTAATGAACCTCTCTCTCTTTCTTCCTCCACATAGCCACCATGTCCGCCATACCCCCTGAGCCCACCAAAGCAGAGATAGATCAACTCCGTGCCGCTGCCATACAGAAGATCGAGGCAGGAGGACCTTTTGACCCCCAGGATGTACGGCGGATTCGCTCAGATGACAAGTACATGCGTCGCTTCCTCATGCACCACGACAATGACCAGAAGCTGTCCCTGGAGATGGTGATGGACACACTCAAGTGGCGACATGAGAATCAGTGCAATGGTGAGTGTGTTTGAGTTCAGTAAGTGTTGTTGGATTTGATTTGGTTGAGTTTCCCTTTGATTTTGATTTTTGTACCAGTTTTCTTTTATCTTTTTTATTGTATTTTCTTTCTTTTGTACCAATTTTCTTTCTTTATCTTTTTTTATTATGGTGTATTTTTTTTTTTTTTCTTTACGTTTTCTTATCTCAGGTTTAGTTTCATTTTCCTCAATATTAATTTTGTCATCTTTTCACATCTCTCAGTATACTTTTGTGTGTCTGGTCAGTGTCTTCCGCATGTGTTGTGTTTTTTGGGGTGGGTGCTTAAGTGTGGTATGTATTCTCCTTTGTACATCCGACCTTCTTGACCTTCGCTGTGATTCCCCAGCATGCTAATCTTATCTCACCTTCTCCACAGCTCAAATTTGTCTGTCAGCGCTGCCTTTACTCTGTCCTGTGTGTGTCTATGATTATCATCTCCCTATGTGATTAGCAGCATCTCTTTAGATATTACTCTCTCACACACAAACACACAGACACAAACAAAAAATAAACAGAATACAGAATAGATCAGTAAATAAAAAAGATAAGATAAATAGATATACCAACACTTGAAGAGAGAATACAGAGGAGATTAAAAGATGAATTATTACACACACATACATACATGAATAAAAATACACAAACACACAGAAACAAATATCCACAAAATTGAATAAATATAGGTATGAAGATAGAATATTATAAGCCTTGCTCAAACCCTGTGATATACAAATTGCCAAGTTCAAACAAAAGATAAATAAATAGAATAAAGGATAGATAAGTAAACAAGAAGACAAGATAAATAGAAATACGTACCAGCACTTGAAGAAAGAATAGAGAAAAAAAAGATGTGATTATGATACGGATAGGTAGATCTGAGATAGAAAAGATGAATTATTAGAGGTTCAAAGGCTGGATGTTTGACAGAATGGAAGGAAAGTCTAGGAAGAGAAGAGATTTGAAATATACAGGTACAGTTTTTATCAATGAAAAAATGTGGGAGATTAGAAGAGATGATATAATTATGATATGGACAGGTAGAATTGAGGTAGGAAAGTTGAATTATTGCAAGAGAGAGAATGGAAAGAAAGTCAAAGAAGTGAAGAGATTTGAAGTAAACAGGTACAGTTTCTATCAGTGAAAAAAAATATGTGGGAGATCAGAAGATGTGATGTAATTATGATATGGACAGGTAGAATTGAGGTAGAAAGTTGAATTATTGCAAGAGAGAATGGAAAGAAAGTCAAGGAAGTGGTGATATTTGAAGTATACAGCTACAGTTTCTATCATTGAAAAAAAAAAAAAAATGTGGGAGATCAGAATAGGTGATATAATTATGATATATGGACAGGTAGAATTGAGATGGAGAAGTTAAATTATTACAAGAGAAAATGGAAGAAAAATCAGTGGAGATAGTTAAAGTATACAGGTGGAGTTTCTATCACCAAAATACAGTTATGTGTGAGAAATTAGGAGAGATGATAGGGGTAAAGAATGTTCATCAAGGGAAGATAAAGATAACACTGAACAAATATAGATATGGAGACGGCTGAATGAGATTAGTTAGTTTCATAATACGTCAAAACAAGAGTAAGATTAATATACATATACTTGGTAGTTTAATAATGGTTGTGAGATTCGTTTACTGATGTTTTAAGACTATATATATATATATTTTTTTTTTTTCTTATGAGGATTATTTTATTGCTTATTTATTGTATTCTTTCTTTATTCGTATCATGTTTAGCCCCTTCAATACTGGGACACATTTTTTTACCTTGAGATTTGTTTATGATTAGACCATTTTATTTACATTAAGAAGGGTCTATGGAGGTCTGAAGATTAATGGCCACAGTCTTCACTATTTTAATCCCCCATGTAAGTTTCTCAAGCTGTATAAAATCACCAAATAGTAACCAAAATTAATGTGAAATTGCATCATGGTTACTGAAGGTCTTTGTTTATTTCTATTTATTCATTTTACATCATATATTTCATCTTCTCCCTTCCTTTTATTCTCTATTGTGCCATCATATACATACAAACATTGTTATTATTTCAACACCTTATCTGCATTATTTTCAATATGTTATAGTGATAATCATCAGTATTTCCACCACTCCCTGCCTGCTTCTGTATTCCAACTTCCTACAACTTGACTTCTTTTAAGAGGGAGGTCTCAAGACATTTGTCCTTGACCTTTGGCTAACTCTTTTGTTCTTTAAGGGCCTTTTTATTTATTTATTTATTTATTTTTTTTTTTTTTTTTTTTTTTTTTTTTTTCCTTGGCTGGCATCCCCTCTTGCATAGAAACAAATTAAACAAGGATTTTGCACCTTATCTGAGAAAAATTTCCATGAAACCCAACAAAACATTTTCAATATTAATCAACATTTTAAACCTCCATATCCTGTATCATGTCTCCTGAATTCTTCCTGCCAGATTTTTGAGGTCGTCAACAGTTCGGACCCATTCATCAGCATGTTACACTTTCCCATAGCATTCTGTTCCCATAACCTTGATAGCAACTCACTTAACATTATCAATACTAATTATAGCTGTGATGAGTCGGATACACTGCCACACTCCTTCTACTATGACTTTCTCCCTCAATCTCAAGTCCTCTCATCTGCTATCATCCTTACAAAACCTTAACTCAGTTACTATCAACACTCCCTGCCTACTTCTGTATTTCTGTATTTTTATTCTGTAATTTTTGTTCCCTTTGGCCAGATTTCTCCTCTTACATAAGAAAAATTACAGTTCTAGTCAGGAGTTGGGTAATCAGTCATATAACTTCCACTATGTTCAGCTTTCTCTCTCAAACTCAAGTCTTCTCATCTGCTGACAGTCTTACAAAACGTGACAGCTGATAGATTCTTAGACCAGGATGTAACATTAAGGAAAGCAATCAAAGATAACAGATTCATAGATGAGAGGACTCAACATCAATCCCTTGACTGTTATTTGGTACACCTTTCCTTAATTACCAATCACTCAGATACCTTTACTTATTCAATAACTCCCTTCAATCTTGAAACTGGTTAGAAATTCCAAAACCTATTCTTTTTAATCCCTCACTCTCGATGTTTATTAAGATTCCATGCATTGCTTTTTGGTAATGTTGTTTTGTATCACAGTGAAAGGATTAACCCCCTCATTACTGGGACGCATTTTTACCATGAGTTTTGAGTATTATTAGACAATTTCATTTGTATTAGGAAGGGTCTGTGGAAGATCAGAAGATTAATGGCTAGGGTCTTCACTATTTTGATCACCACGTTTCTGTAGCTGTATAAAATTGCTACATAGTCAGCAGAATGAATATAAAAACCTGTCATGGTAGTGAAAGGGTTAAAGAAAGCACCAAAACTTGATAAATAAACTCATTCATTAGGAAGTAACATTAAGAAAGCAATAAACATGGTAGAAATCCTTTAGGTTACTTGACGTGTGACCAGTATTCCATCACAAAGTGTAATAGTAGCCCCTCCAATCTCTGCCAACATCACTGCTCCTATCATTCACTCTCACACTTGTCCTTGATCAACACCACGGACTCACTATCACATAATAAACCACTTGTCTTCCCTCATCTTTCACATCACCTGCCAACCAAACCACTTCTCAATGTCCCCCATTAAGTAATGGTAATATTTAACCAGATTCTTATATAAACCCTAATTCTGCATTATAGTTTCACCCAAGTCTTTTTTTTTTTATTATTCAGTTTTAGCTAAGTCTTTCATAACATCCAGTTGTTCATTATAGTTTCACCTGAGTCTTTTGTAGCATTTAACTCTTTATTATAATCCTATCCAAATCTTTCATTCTTTATTATTTTAGTTTTACCAGTTTTTTTTTCATAACATCTAGTCCTTCAATATATTTTCAGCCAAGCCTTTTGTAATACTTCATTCCTCATTATACTTTCTTCTGCACATGTTTTAATATTAACCCTTTGAGTGTTATTTGGTACACCTTTCCTTAATTACCAATCACTCTCTGACAGCTTTACTATAACCACGTCCAATCTTCAAACTGGATAGAAATTGCAAACTATTCTTTACTCTGTCAAACCAATAATTTCCTCACCATACTCATCCTCCCACAAGACAGTCAGCTTCTGCTCTGTCTAACCCTATCACGGCTGTCCTGTTAGGGCTATGTCTTCTGAGAGATTGATTGAGAAGAGCTTAGTAAGATTTGTACAAATCATTCTCTTTACTGTCCTTTGCTATTCCTACAGAAGTCTTGGTGGTAATATGTGAAGCAATATTTGTATGTAGGTTTGTGTGTGTGTTTGTTTGGCATATTGATCGATTGGGAAGACATTAATAAGATCCTTCTTTTTATTTTTTTATTATTAGTTACTCTCTTTACCGTCTTTGTTGTTTCTATAGAGGTCTTGGTGGTAACGAATCTGTATGTAAGCTTATGTGTTTGTGTGTGTTTCTACATACATATTCAAATTTTCATCTTATTTATTATACTTCAATGTAATAAGTGAAATATCTTGATCCTTCGTGTGTGTGTATTTACCTAGTTGTATTTTACAGGAGTGGAGCCTATGCTGGTGTTGTCCCGTCTCTGTATCTCACAGTGTCTAATTTTCTCTTAAAGTCGTGTATAGACTTTGCACACACCACCTCTCTGTCCAGTCCGTTCCATATATCTATCACTCTATGGGGGAAGCTGTTTTTCTTGAAGTCTCTTCTGTAGTTGTCTTTTCTGAGTTTTAGTCCATGTCCTCTTGTGTCCCTTCTGTCCCTCTTCAGCAGGTCCATCCTATCAGGAAGCTCCATATTATTCATTATTCTGTAGATGGTCAACAGGTCGCCTCTTTCTCTTCTCTGCTCCAGTGTTGGTAATTCCAGTCTCTCCAGTCTCTCTTCATACGTAAGAGCCGACAAGGTTGGGGCCAGTTTGGTGCTCTTTGTATCCTTTCAATTTTCCTGATATTCCTCCTTGTGTTAGGTGACCAAAGTACTGCTGCATACTCCAGTTGTGGTCTGATCAAGGATACCAATAACTTCTTCACCATATCTTCATCAATATATGAGAATGCAATTCTAATATTTCTCAGTAAGTTGTAGGTCTCACCAACAATTTTATTGATATGTTTATTGGGGGACATTTCTTTTGTTATGAGAACTTCCAGGTCCTTTTCACTTTCCACCTTCTTAATCTTCTCTTCTCCAAGTTTATATTGTCTTGTTATCCTATTTTTGCTCTCTTCCCAAATTCCATTATGCTACATTTCTTAATGTTGAATTCCATCTCCCATCTTTTACTCCATTCCCATAGTCTATCTAAGTCCTGCTGTAGAGTTCTACCATCATCATGCGACCCAACTTGTGTGTATTTACCTAGTTGTAGTTTTACAGGGCCTGGGCTCGTGTGGCCCCGTCTCCATATCTACACTTATCCAATTTTTCTTTAAAACTATGCACACTCGTTGCTGACACCACTTCTTCACTCAAACTGTTCCACGTCTCAACACATCTTTGTGGGAAACTGTGTGTGTGTGTGTGTGTGTGGCTTCCTTTGTTGTGCAGGAAATGTCGGCCTGATTGGCGGAATAGAAAAAGCCGAGTCACACTGCTTTGTATTCAGATCAGCATCCCGCAGCCTCCCTGTGTGTCTCCGGCGGCAAGGAAGAGCCAAGTCACATAGCATTGTATTCAGGTCGTCCCTTAGTAATCCCTTTGTCCATCGCATTGGTGCTTACTCTTTACTCAGGAATATTTGTATTATTGAAAGTTCCATTTTTATTTATTATTTTTCCCAATGAAGTGAAGACAAATTGTTTAGTTTTGTTATTGTGTTATTCTTTTCTTCCTCTTTAATATAAGCTAATGGTATGTATTTTTATTTTCTTTCTCTCCATATCCTTTTTCCTCCTCCTCCTACTCCTCTTCCCCAATATAAGCTAGTTTTCTTATTGTTATTAGGCCATTTGTTTTATTTTACTCCTCTCTATGTCTTTCTTTTCTTCTTCTTCCTCAATACAAGCTAGTTGTCTTATTGTAATATCACTTATTTTATTTAATTCTTCACTCTTGTCCTCCTTTCCTCCTCACCCTGTCTTTCTTAATGTAAATTAGTTTTTTTTTTATATTTGTCTTCTTTTCTTTCTCGTCCTCCACTGAGAGAGAGAGAGAGAGAGAGAGAGAGATTAAGTCATTCAGTTTTGGATCAGTGTCTTTTTATTGTAATTTGATTGTATAGTTGAAGCATTCATGTCCTTACCATATGATTTTTTAGGTATTTTCTCAGGTTGGTAGTCAGTAAAGTATCTATCTATCTAACTATCTATTCATCTATCTATCTTTCCATCTGTCCATCTGTTTGTTTGTCTATCTATGTTGAAATCCATCTCTCCAACCACTAATCCTGTCCCTGAGTAATCTACCAGCCCAGCCTCCTTTCATGTCCCTGCAGCCATCACCAAGGAGTCCATACCCCAGGAATTCTTCGACAAAGGTGCTCTTTTCATCCACAACCGGGACAAGGACGGCTGCAAGATACTCATTTTCTCCGTGCGTCTCCACCAGAAGGGGACACTGGATATGGATCAGCTCAAACGTTTTCTTATCTACTGGCTGGAGCGATTGGAAAGGTGTGTATTCACAGTCGCCTGCTGGTCACCCAGCTACATTACGCCTGCTGGTCACCCAGCCAGCCTGCTACATTAGGGATCGAGCTCAGAGCTCTTCAGGTAGGACTGAGACCACACCACACTCCACACACCGGGAAAGCAGGGCCAAAACCCCTCAAATTACATCCCATACCTTTCTACTGGTAGGTAAATAGGGGCTACACATTAAGAGGCTTGCCCATTTGCCTCACTGCGCCTGTGTGTGTTTTTTTCTCTATCTCTTTCTTCTCATTGTTATACAGAATTTGAGTCAAGCAAAATCCTCATTGTCAGTGATTGGGATAGAACAAGAAATAAAGTAGTTTGAAAGTTAGATTTAAAAAAGAAAGGAAGGAATTGGTTCTCAAATTGAGTGGTGGATTACTGGAATGGACTCTAATCAGGTTGTTGGTGCTGAGTCATGAGGAAGCTTTAAATAAAGATTAGACAGATTTATTGCTGGGAGGTAGAAATAGACAGGTGTTTAATACAGGGATTGCCATGTATAGATCGGGTTGCTTCCTGTACCAGCCCTTGCTTTCTTATGTTCATGCTGTCTTCTATTACACTTTTTTTTTCATATAATTGTGTACTTGTATATCCCTCCATGAAACATTTGAAACATTTTTATCATATATATATATATATATATATATATATATATATATATATATATATATATATATATATATATATATATATATATATATATATATATATATTCATATTGTTATTAATTTTATTTTCTTCGTTGTCCTTCGTTTTCTTTCTATCCCTCCTCAATATTAGCTGGTTTTTCTTATTTTGTCATCTGTCTTCTTTTCTCCCTCCCTGTGTCATTTTTCCTTCTCCACTAAGAAAGATAGTCCGTAAAGTGAGGTCTTTTTTGTGGTTGCAGGGAGGAGAAAGGCGAGTGGATCACCGTGTTCTTTGACATGTGTGACACGGGAATGAAGAACATGGACATGGAGTTTATTCAGTACATGATTAACCTGTTCAAGAGTTACTACCCTTGGGTGCTCAACTACATCATTGTGTTTGAGATGCCCTGGCTCCTCAATGGTAAGCCGACCCTCTACTCTGCCATGATAAATTTCCCCCCGACAAGTATTCACAATTGGTGCGAGTGATATGAGTGTAAGATGAGATACGTCTGTGAGCTGCAATCCATAACGTCATGTTCTAAATGTTTAAAATGTTTCAATTTTTTTTTTTTTTACATTATTTCTTGGGACAGCTTTGCTTGGTTGAGGAGAGTGCAAGTTCAGAATAGAATGTTTTGGATGTATGATTGTCTGTGAAGTGTTTAAAATACTTCACTGGATTATATAACATTATTTCATGGTCAACAATACAAAAGTCCTCAAATCAAGTTTTGGAGAATTTTCTGAGGCATTTTGAAAGTTAAACACATGATGAGAGTGTTGAGGCTGAGCCGTGCACCACAACCCTTGCAGCAATGTGGAAGATCATCAAGACCTGGCTGCCTCCCAAGTCCATCCAGAAGATCAAGTTTGTGGACAAAAAGTCGGTGGGTGAATACGTGGCACCAGACCAGTGCCTGACTAGCTGGGGTGGCACTGACTCCTACCAGTACCACTTTGAGCCTGAGGTGACCTCCTCCCCCACCAGCAGCACCCTGCCCAATGGCGACATTTCTGACAACCGCAAGGTATTTTAAGCGTAAAACATATCAGCTGATCCAAACAGAAGGATATCATTTGATCCTAACATCCTTAACAGAAGCGAGTATACATTATGTACACACACACACACACACACACACACACACACACACACACACACACACACACACACACACACACACAGCGTAGTGTAGTGGTTAGCACGCTCGGCTCACAACTGAGAGGATCTGGGTTTGAGTCCCAGAAAGTGGCGAGGCAAATGGGGAAGCCTCTTAATGTGTTCACCTAGCAGTAAATAGGTACGGGATGTAACTCGAGGGGTTGTGGCCTCGCTTTTCCGGTGTGTGGAGTGTGGTATAGTCTCAGTCCTACCCGAAAATAGGTCTATGAGCTCTGAGCTTGCTCCGTAATGAAGAAGACTGGCTAGGTGACCAGCAGGCGACCGTGGTGGTGAATTACACACACACTATCACTATGTAAGCCTACTCTATATCCCAATTTATAAACCCAAAGCTGATGACCTTCACCTCCACAAAGAACAGTAAAGAAGCATCCTCATCAATAAATTTGTCTAATCTTTTAAAGCTCTCCAATGACTCAGTACTAACAGCTTGATTATTAATCTGATTATTGAGTCCAATCCATCCCATTCATCTACTATGAGAACCAATCACTTCCTATCTCATTTTAAACATAACTTCTTCACACTTGAAACTCCACCTCCCTTTACAGGTCCACTTTGCTGAGGGGAGTGCACCGTCATCACCACTCCGAGGGAAGACTGCATCACGCCGCACAACACCCTCGACTGGTGGTGGGTAGAGGGAGAGGCAGGATGGGAGGAAGGGGTGGGTGTGGAGGGAGAGGCAGGGAGGGAGGGATGAGTGTCTGGATGTCATATGATTCAAGAAACCTTTTTGTTCATCATTGTATATTGTTCTTATCTCAAGTGAGTCCTGTTCCACCATGGGCTGAGGGGGCTTAGTGTGAATTATGGTGTGTGTGTTGTACCTTGTCTGGCCTACCCTGTTTGAGATTGCCTGTTTGGTATATAGGCAAACAGGCAAAGCTCTCCATAATGACCTTCCTTCCATAAATTTCTTGAGAAGGAAAGGAGAATGATGAGGAGAGGAAAAGATGGAATTATAAGGAAAGTAAGATGATGTGGAAGGAAATACATGTATACAGAAAGAGAAATATTGAAGCAAATTTCTCGTAAAGGAAGAGGGAACGGCAAGAAGAAAAGGATGGAACTAGTTATATAAGGAAAGCCAGAAATTTTTAAGGAAGGAGAGGAAATTTCTCGTCTATCTTAGTGAGAAGAAGAAAAGGATGGGATTATTTAATGAAAGCAAGGTGATGTGAAGGAAATATACAGGAAGGGAAGTAATGAGGCAAAGTATGGGAAATTAAATGGGTAATGTTTTCAGTGTGATTGTTTTCACGAGGGATTGTGATGGGCATTGTTTTGGATACCATCTTCTTCCATGAGAGGAATTAACTCAGAAGCAAGTAATGCATTGGTTGTGTGTGTTCGTCAGGTGTGTACGTCGACATTGATCCCGGGGAGGAGCTTGTGTTCAGCAGCTGTCGCATTGGTGTCACTGCCAGCATTCTCCTCACCAACCCCACTGCCAACCCTCTTGCTATTAAGGTGAGACACACACACACACACACACACACACACACACACACACACACACACACACACACACACACACACACACTGTTGCAAAATTTACTCTCCTTTATGTATTATTTCATGTTGATACTTAATATTCCATACACATTATCACACTGAAAAACTCAAATATCTTTCCCCACCACCACCACCACCACCCACAGATCAAGACCACTTCCCTGAAAAGTACCGAGTGAAGCCATCAGTGGGTGTGCTGGAGGGTGAGGGCCAGCTGGAGGTCGGGGTGACGGTGGGGGAGCAGTTGGCACCCTCAGCACTGGTGAGGGACAAGTTTCTGGTGATGGCGGCCCCAGCTCCCTCACTTGACTTGAGCTCCCAGGAAGTGTCTCAGTTGTTCAAGGTAATGGAAGAGAAAGAGCAGGAGGAGGAGGAGGATAATGTGATAATGATGGGTGAAAGCTGGAAGATGCAAAGAAGGAAGGAAAGAGGGATAGAGTGGAGAGTGACAAGAGAGAAAAAAAAAGAAGGATAAGAAAGATATATATATATATATATATATATATATATATATATATATATATATATATATATATATATATATATAGATAGATAGATAGATAAGATAGATATAGATAATATAGATAGATATAGATAATATATATATATATATATATATATATATATATATATATATATATATATATATATGAGAGAGTAGAGAAAGAAGGAATAGATGGAAGAGTAGAGAGGAAAAATAAGGAGAAATATATGGAGGAGTGAAGAGAAAGAGTAAATAATAAAATGAAGAAGGGATAGGAGAGTGGAATGAAAATAAATAAGGAAGTGAAGGAATAGATGGAAGAGTAGAAAGGAAGAAGGAAGATGGGATAGATAGGAGAGTGGAAAGAGAGAATAAGAAGGGAGAGTAAAGGATGAGTGAATAGACAGGAATTGAAAAGGAAAATCAGGGATAGGTGAGGGAATAGAAAGGGAGTACAAGGAGAGGAAATAGGAGATAAGAGAAGGACAGAAAGAGGAAGTGAGGAACAAGGGAAGAATACTGAATAGGAGAGAAATGAAAGAAGATGGGAAAGAAAGGAAGAAAAGTAACAAAGTAAGAAAATAGAGAAAGAAATGAGGAAAAGAAATTAAAAGTTGTAATTTATTTCAGAGAGTGAACAGAAACAAAAACCAAAACACACCACCTTGAACAACTTAACCTTCTAGCCTTTTCCCTACAGAGTGTCAACAAAGAGGACCTGTTTGAGGCTCGGCTTAGGGTTGGGGTGGCAGCGGAGGACACCAACACCTCCTCCCTTGCCTCTCCAACCACACCCTCTGTCTCACTGCCTCCTGAACTGGTCTCTAAGGTGAATAAGTCCTTTGATTGATCTCAATTTGTTGCCATTTTGATATTGAGATTTCTACAGTTTATATTCTTCATGTGGCCATTTTTTTCAACCAACTTTTCTTTTGTATCAATTTTGTAAACCAGTGTCTGTGTCAAATAGTGAACCAGTTTGCCCTTGATTGTGAACCAGTCTCTGCCTTAATTTTGTGAATAAGTTTGCCCTTGATTGTGAACCAGTCTCTACCTTAATTTTGTGAACCAGTTTCTTCCTCATTAGTGAAATAGTCTTTCCCTCAGTATATGAACCAGATGCCTTAATTTGTACACCAGTCCTTCCCTCAATTCTTCGTAAACTAATCTCCTTTTAATTAGTGTACCATTTGCATCATTTTGTAAACCAGTCTCTCAATTTGTCTTTTTCTCAATTCATGAACCAATCGTGCCTTAATTTATGAACCAGTAGCCTCAATTTGTAAACCAATCTCCACCTCACCCCCTCACAGCTGGACCAGTTGCTACAGAGACAGAGCGCTGTGGAGGACCAGCTCAGATCTGCCCGGCGCGTAGTGTTCCTCCTGCTGGCCATGCTTGTCGCAGTCCTGATCTTCCTGGTTATTGCCACAAACAACATGACCTCAACTCTCCTCATGCACTCCGCCGCACTCCACCAGGGGGGCAGGTCGGGTCACGGGGCAGAGTTATAGCGGTCTTGCTGCACCTCACAAGTTTGGTCAGTCTCTGGTCTGTTGCTGGAGGGAGTGTTGCCTCCTTGTCATGTTCCTCAGGCAGGGTTGGATAAGGGTATGTGTGCATAGGGTTTGATGTGTGTTCTTCTTTTCCTTTCTTCCTCTTGTCTCCATTTTCTTTTTTTTTTTTTTCTCCTCCATTCTTCCTTGTCATGGTCTTTCTTCTTGACTGAACTATTGTCTTCCTTCATTTCTTTTCGTTTTACCTCCATCCTTCCTTTCTTTTCTTTCTTTCCTCTTAATTTCTTATTACATTTCATGTTATATTTCATGTTTTCTTATTCTTTTCTCCTTCCTTCTCTTATTTTCTTTCTTCCGTCCTATATTTCTTATATTTTCTCATGATCCTTTTTCCTTTTCCTTTCATACCCTTTAGTTATTATGTGTTCTTATTACCCCTTTCTTTTATTTTCAACTTTTTTTCCTTCTATTATTTCTTTCCTGCTCCTTCCTTTTTCCCTTTTTTTTTTTTTCTTCATGTTTAATCAGTTATTCCTCTTACCATTCATCTGTTCTCACCTCCATCCCTCCCTCATCTATTGACAGACAAGCATAGAAGTGAGAGGCTCAAATGTTATGTACTTAATTACCATCCTTCCCACACCCATCCCTGCCTCCCTCCCTCACTTACTTCCTCATTCCCTATTTGATTAACATGTAACGTGATGTAGAAAGAGTTTTTCTACACATATATGCTATTTAATGAATGTTTCCCACCATATAGTGTGTGTGTGTGTGTGTGTGTGTGTGTGTGTGTGTGTGTGTGTGTGTGTGTGTGTGTGTGTGTGCGCGTGCATGTGTGCGCAACGTTGAAAAGACAAAAGGTAGTGTTACACAAATCTATTTTTGCATCAGCTTAGTCCCAGTCTTTTCATATGGCTTGGCTTGGGAATTTAGAGTATTTGATGTGGCCTTGTCTTGTTACCTTTCATTGTTGTTGTTGTTATTATTATTATTATTATTATTTATTATTATTATTATTATTGCAAATGTGCTTTTTTTTTTTATTTAACTCTACATTCGTATAGAAGAAAAATGTTATATTTCAAAAAGGATATGTGGATTTCTCAAGTTGTGTGGTTATGTGTTTGAAGATTTGTCAGAATATTTAACTTTTTTTTTTTTTTATACTTCATTAATTTCTTTCTCATTATTATTATATCTCCCATACAAATTTTAATAATTTCTCCAGTTCACTTTGTTTTGCAGTGAAATGTTTCAGATGATGTGTCAGGATGTTTGTTTGGTAGCTGCGCAGTGCTTCTTTTTCTTTGTTGTTGTCATTAGTATTATAATTATTATCTGTGTATGAATTTCAGTCAGTTCAAGTGTTGGGGTGAAATGTTACAGTTGACTAGTAAGGAAGCAGCAATGAGGAAGTGAACATATTAAAGCAGTAAGGCATTGAGAATTGTGAGGAGACATTAGTACATTTAACACAGCTAGTCAGAGTTAGTAAGCAAGTTAGTAAGTCTGCAAGTAAGTAATTTGGTTGGTTCAGTTAATCATTCATTTTGTCAGTCACCGAGCAAGTTTTCCTCTTTGTAAGCCAGTCATTGCTAAGTTGTTAGTTTGTCAATTAGTCCATTATTCTGTTAGTCATTCTGTTGGTCCATTAGTTTCTTAGCCAGTCAGTTTCTCAAATTCAATAACTCAGAGAACAGAGTGACATGTCTTCAGTTTTGCATCACTCTCATTCTTTACTCGTTGGACTTTAAAAGAGTTCTTACTCTCTCCATCGTGCTCCTCCAGAATAGAAGTGTGTCCACCGCTGGGACTCAGACAGACCTCACCCACCTATTGGTTCCTCACTGTGTTCTCTTTGGCCATGACACCAACATCCTCATTCATTTCCACTTTCATTTAATCTTCAGTTGCTTCATCAGTCAGTGTTTCATTTATTTGGTGCTTGGATTAAACTTTTATTAATTGTTCTTAAGTAATTTTTTTTTTTTTTTTTCATCTTGCAGTGATAGGTTTCCTAAAGTTTAGTCATCCAATTGCACATTTTTTTGCAATTTTATATTCTGGATCATTACAAACCCTCATGCTTTTCATTTATTCATTATTTTTGTTCACAGAGAAGCATAAAGCCATTCATTGCATACACAAGTTATGCCTACATGTGTATGCTTTCCATGGGGAACAACACTACATAGGTGCACAGTTTACATCTACATGTGTACAGTACTCATCAGCATTCTGGGACGTAGCAAGCTTGAAGTACTTACACAGCATGATTATGTCTACATGTGCATATATATATTTTTCAGTAGTGCACTGAATACACATAGCATGTATACTAGGTTTGGTATACACAGGGTATATTGATATGTGCGCTTCTTCCATTACGTACATACATACAGTGAAGAGTAGTGTTATTTTGTATTCCACGTGTGTGTGTCATGTTAGTTTGATATATGACAGCACACTTCATTCAGTCAGGTAGTCAGTCAGTTGTTCAGATAGTAAGGCAGGCGGGAAGGTTGTCAGTCAGGTGATCGTTGAGTTAGTTGGTGAGAAAGTCAGGCAGGTGATGAGGAAGGAAGGTTGATTGCTAGGTAGACAGATAGCAAGGCAGTTTGTCAGTAATTTATGAGCAAGTCAAGGAAGCATTTAGTCAATCAATGAGGTATTTATCTAGGCTAGGGAGTCAGTCATTTAGTCAGTCTGTCCGGTAGTATTGAGGTAGGTAGACAGTAATTCAGTCAGTCAGGGAGGATACATTACCAGTAAGTCTATAAGTGAATGATATCAACAGTGTGTGATAGAATGGACTCATGATTGGAAGTTTCCTAATGGTGATCTCTCTACTTTTCACCTGTTTAATGCTGAATATGTGCTTCTTCCACCACAAGTACCACCACCACCTCTCTTATCAGTAACACTACTGCCACTACTACTTCTACTATTGCCATCACACTTTCCCTGAGTGTTTAAATGAAAAGGAAGGCAAGTAAATTATGTCTGAGAAAGACAAAAAACTGTGTGTGCTTGCATACCATATATTTAGGTATGTATGCTTGTGTGGATATTCATTTATATGTGACGTTAGCAAGGCCAGTAGCAAACCTTTATGTGTGATAAATGTGTAACACTTATTCCTAACAATATATGAAGAATGGGGGAGTTGATATATTGCAAGTTACGATGTTTGGGGAAATTTTAAAGAGTGTGAATGTCAGAATTTGTTAACACTTGCACATTAAATGTCTACTCTTTTTTTGTACATAAATGCATACATATATATATATATATATATATATATATATATATATATATATATATATATATATATATATATATATATATATATATATATATATATATATATATATATATATATATATATATATATATATATATATATATATATATATATATATATATTATGATAGCAAGAACAGAGGAGAGAGAGAGAGAGAGAGAGAGAGAGAGAGAGAGAGAGAGAGAGAGAGAGAGAGAGAGAGAGAGAGAGAGAGAGAGAGAGGTGCTATTTCACAGTGATGTACTCCGACCAAGGGAATATATATGTATATATATATATATATATATATATATATATATATATATATATATATATATATATATATATATATATATATATATATATATAGAACTAATGCATTTTGTCTATTGCATTTATTAATATAATATTATCCTACACATAAATAAGCTTTCTGTCCAGCCAGGTGTGTGTGTGTGTGTGTGTGTGTGTGTGTGTGTGTGTGTGTGTGTGTGATTTTGTACCTTCATACCACATCATCCTGGAAGTCTTTGGCACCTGTGGCCTGCCTGACCTTGATTACTATGTAGAGTTTGTGTATGTCAACTTCCCTGCAAGCTACTCTTTATACTGTGATACCTGGGCATTAGTGTGTGTGTGTGTGTGTGTGTGTGTGAGAGTGGGTGTTTTCAGTTTCTGCACAAAATGTTTTGCTGGTTTTTCATGAAATGCTTCTTCTGGATCTGTCAAGTAGAGGTGTTTGTGCCAGCTGTGAGAAATGAGTACAGCTGTGAGGTCCACTATTGCCACCAAGGAATTTTCAAACATCTTGCCTTTGTTAAAGTTATCAGTTTTCATGATTCTAGTAACAATTTAACAGGGATCCTATTTTGTCACTGGGAGAAAAACAAGCTGTTGTAAAAGTCATGATTGATTTGAAGAGTGTTTCAGTGATTTGAATAATAATCTAACTAAAAGTCTTCATCATTAATGGAAAAGGACTTTGAAAATAGTTTTCATGAGATAATTAAACATTTCAAATTCTGGTTCTGACAAACATATCTGTATACTACAACTAAAAATTTCCATAATGAAAATTTACTCAAAATATTTCTGACAGCCATTTTTTTCAACTTGTATGTGGTATAACATGTGTGGACTATTGAGGGTGGAATGTTGGTGCAAAAAATTTATCTGGAAAAGTTATGGTATATAATCACTCTGTATGTGATACCAAGCTCTCTAAAAGACATGCTCAACTTATTTTGTAAGTTTGAAAAAAGTATTTGACTTTTGTATAGTTTGACTGCTGATGTTTGATTCTCAAAATTATGTTCTGGCATTCAGAAAATTCTCACATTCATTAGTGACTTGCTTCACTATATGTAGGGGAAAAATAAACTCAGTGTGAGTGTAAGTCCTGTGCAATTCCCTACTTTACACATGACAGGGGACCAGAACACTATTACCTCCAGTCACCACTAACTTATCCACTGTGATAAGTGTTCAAGTGTAAGGTAATGCTTAACTTAAAGCCTTCATGACTGCAGGTATTGTTCAAACACCAATACTGTATACAGGACAAACAGCTTATAGAAACTTGCATTCATAGTAATTCATGGCACCATATAAAGAGAAGTGTAAAGCCCATATGTGAAGATTTAGTACTTTAGGTCCTGAGTAAATTACGAGTCTTCTTAGAGGAGACATGGACATGACTAACAATGTGGATATTTCTGGTCTGCTCTGTACACCTGTGCAGTGTGATCCTGTGTGAGTTTGCTGCCTGCTTCCCATGACTGTATGTCATGGGAGTCATGGAAGAGGATGATGCACAGTTCTAATTCTTGGCACAATTAGCCATCACTATGTATCAGGCTGAGATCTGCCTGCTTCAAAAGCAGTAGAACTAAGACGTTACATCTTGTTTCATAGAAATGAGAAGTCTCATATTACCAACCCATTCCCTGCACAAATAAAAGCACAATTGTTAAATACTTATATATATGCTTATATATTCCTTGTGTGATGAGGGTAGTATACTCTGACTGTAAAGTAAGAAATTTTTACAAAACTGAGAATCAGAAGGTTGGAAGTGATTGTTTCCCTCTCCTTGACCTAACCTGATTTCACTATGCCAGCCTCCTCCGCTGCATCAATACACTATCTGGGTACTTTTTGTGGGTCACCAGTGCAAGCTTAAATGTTGCCAGAGGTGAGGCGGTAATGACAAAAGGCAGAAGGGTCAGGACTCGCCTTGGGCAGGGATGTGTGCCAGCAGACAAATGCACAGAGTCGGTAGATTATTAATGTGCTACTTTCACTTCCTCTGTCAGCAACCCCTTAATCTGAAATCTTCTGCTGTGAATCTATCATAAATCTAGTTAGATCACCAACAGATTAGAGAATGAAAGATTGCAGGAAGAATGTCAAACAGTGTGAGTGAGTTGTATGTTATGTATTCTGGTCCTGGCCACAAATGTACCTCCCATGCAATTCCATCTTTTCTTTAGGGTGTTCAGTTGTTCCTGCAGGTGTGATGCCCTAGTCAGGTGCAGTACAAAGGTGTATCATGTTTGTATGTGTGCCAAGGTGTACACACTTATGAATTCTGTGCACATACCCTTATAGCCTCACATATGTGCACCACTTTATGTACACACGAACTCTGTTATGAAGTAAGCTGCTGTGTGTATTCTGTGATTACTAGATGTATGTGTGTGTATGTGTACATTCAGGGTGATGTGTCAAAAGTCCACGTCTTTCTGCAGGAGACTTATAATTGTCTTGCCGTTACTTTAGTTTAGGACATCATGGTGTTTTCCAGGCCGTGTACAGTCCTTGTATGGATTCATGACAAATTAGGGAAAATAAATATATTCCTGTGATCCTTGGTTTTTGTGTCATGGAAGACTAGTTATAAGAATGAATAGAGAAGTTTTACTCAGTTAGACTATAATATTTGTTGGCACATTAGATGCACTTTTTTTCTTGGGGTGTAAAAAAGTATCTGATGTCATTTAAAGGTTTTACAATGGGATGATGTAAGATTACTGTTGTGGGGCCTCCCTTCTGAAGGTAATTTTTTATGCCTTTTATAAGTAGGAAGGGAATCGGCAAAAGGCAACAGAAACTGCAATTTAAAAAAAGCACCCACTGAGATGCTGGTTCTCGAACATGATCAAACGAGTTCACTAAATGTATGAGATAATTGTCTTGAAACCTCCCTCTTAATAAGTTCAAGTGACAGGTAGATAGAAATACAGAAGACAAACTGTTTTAGCTAGAGATGTAAAGTGAAGTTTCCAGTTTAGATTATAAGTAAAGGACAAACTGAGGATATCAAGTATAGAAGATGGGGACAGTTGAGTGTCTTGAAGAGGGAATAGTTGTCTGGAAGGTTGTATGAGTTGATAGATACAAGAATTGAGTTTGAGGCATTGAACAATATGTACTAGGTTTGCTCTGCCCCAATCAGATTGTCAGAAGGGTTATCTGTATTGAATAAACTTAATGCACATTTTAAAGGAAAAGACCCAAACATTGAACAATTTGTAAAATTGGATGGAACAAGATTTTTGTTCATATGAAATTTATGAAAGGAAAATAAACTTTGACAAAGCTCACCAAATATATGAAAGAAGCTACCTCTGAGTACGCTGTGCTATCTGACGCTACCTAACTCAGATGACACCAGTGATCCACAGCCCAGCACTGGAGCACTGGTAACCAATAGATTTTTGTTTTGTAACCAAAATGTTTCCTATTTTCCTCAGTATTTTACATATTTGTATGTTTTCCAAATATCAAATAGTAATATTGATTCCTCAAAGTGTACTATGCTGCACATATAGTGTTTGACGTAAACCTAATAAAAAAATTACAAAAACTAGTAAAATGTGTTGTAAGATTACAAATTAATAAGATGAAAAAAATTACATCATTCAACTGTATAATATATCTAAGTTCATTACAACAAATTGACTTACAGCCAGATTAACTTACAACTTATCTGTCTGTCATAAGTCAATGACCTGTACAGTGTTAGGTACTCACTGTGTTCCAGGGTGTGTAGGCCTCTCACTGGCTGCCCTGAGCCAACCACAACTGTGACCACCACCACCTTGCCATCTGTCCCACATCTCTTCATCACCTCAGCCAAGGCTTTTGACACACACACCGCTGGTTCCATCGTAGCATTTCCAAGCAGTGTCTGCAGCTGGAATGGTTTCAGTTGTATTGAATAATGACTGAAACCATTCTTTAATTAAAAATCATAAATACAGACTAATCTTGAATAAGCAATGTTCCTCAAAACTTGTTTGTAAACTGAAAATTTATAAATTGTGAACAACTAAAGAAATTCAATTTGTTCCATTTAAAGCATTCTAAACACTTATAAATAATTTTGATTTTTATATATAAATAAAAATTCTGCATTCAGGTGAAGGAAAAGGACAAAACTAGTGATTTTATTAATAACTTCAAACATTCTTAAATTGAATGTTCATAAAGATAAATTCATCTCTACATGCATTTATCTTATGCCTTTTCCTTTTTGGAATCAACTCGGTCAATCAGGATATTGTGCAGAAGGAATTCAGAATAGTCTTACATTGGCAACATAAAACACCTCAAGAAATGTAGGTTAAAGAAAAACAAAACACTTTTCCCATTTCTTCAGTCAGCACAGTAATACATGGCAGAGTAATGAGCAAAGGAGTAGTAGGTAGGTAGTTAGTAAGTGGGAAGGTAACTAGTACACAGCAAGACAACACTCAGGATGGTCATGCACTCCCTCTCTCCCTCCTTCAATAGATGAGTCAGGTGAGGGTAGTTTGGGTTTAAGTTGTCAGTGAGGGAGCAGTGCCAGGAGCAACTACCACAGTGCCTCATTCAAAAACAAAACAGTTGTGTGCTGCATGTTGTGAGAGTTGAATTTCCTCACTTTTTTTTTATATACCATGTGGGCTTTTCATGGGAATTTATAGGCTAAAGGGGATACTTTTTGGGGTACCTCCTATCTAAAAGCCCACCCGCTAGGAAACCATTGCCAGAAGTGATGAAGCCCAACCTACACTTGGACTGTGGACAGGATTTGAACCAGTGGGCTTGGAGGCCCCTCGGACCCCAAAGCACACATAGTTACACTGCACCATGGCGGCCCCTCATCGGCATGTCTAATCATAAAGTTAGTGGGTCATTTGTTCAACTTTAAAACAGCTGAAGTAGCCAAGAGGGAAAAACTGATTAGGAAACTAGCATAGATCTTGATTCCTATTAATCCAGTCCAGTCTTCTTCTAAGTGTCTCTTTCAAACATAAAACTGGTGTACTGTTTGCTCCATTTTTGCATGGCTTGAGTTGCACAAATTAGGAAAAACTGAATGGAAAATACACATAGATCTTTTATTTCTTTATAATCCTGGCCAGAGTTTTCCTCATGACTTTTTTTTGGGTGGCATATAAACATGCTATGATTTGTTCAGCTTGTGGGTGTCTGGTATTGCTAAGAAGTGGAGAGACAAATAAATAGAAAATCAAAGCACCTTTTCATTCCTTAACTTATCTATTTTTCTTTCTTTTTCTCCTTGTTTTGTTTAAACATAAAATTGTAATGGATTAGCAGTGGGTGGCAGTTAGTTGCTGGAATATGCGCAGTACAGTATTATTCCTCTTTCCTTATCAATTTATTACGTTTTTTATACACATCAGGTTTCTCTTCACGACCTTGACAATCTGCAAACCTTACACATCACCAGATATAATAACAGTTCCATACAAACAAACAACTACATAAACTAAGCATTACTAAATACAACTAAAAATCACCATTAACAACATTCTTGATCATTACAACAATACAACCAATTCAACCCACCATTACACTTCCATGTTGTCTCATAGTCGGAGGCAAACCACTACAAACATCGTCACTAAATAAATAGATAACGAGCATTTAACAACACTCCTCTGATTACTACAACCACCAAAGCAAGCAATTCAACCCACTATTACTTCCAAGCGGTGTAATAGTCGAAGACAAACCACTACATTGTCACTAATTAGAAATACATAACCAGCACTTAACAACACCCCTGAACGCTACAACCACCAAAACGAGCAATTCAACCGACCATTACTTCCGTGCGGTCTCGTAGTTGGCAGTGAGCCACTCCACAGTCTCACGGACGCCCTGCCTGATGGGGGTGAATTTGAAGTCTGGCAGGTAGGAGCGCAGTTTGGCATTACTAGCGGTCTTTTTGAACTGGCCGTCAGCCTTGGAGGTATCATGTGTCACTGAACCCTTAAAACCCATCTCCTCCATCACAATCTCCGACAGCTCCTTGATGGATACCTCGTCTTCCTCATCGACTGCAAGATGTGGGAGAATAATATGAGTTTGTAACATGGCAATGGTAAAACCTTTCAAATTACATAATATACATTTTCCATCATCTTTGTGTTCCCTGTATTGTTCATTGACTACAGTGTGCGGGAGGAAAATATGAATTTGTAATAGGGGTATGTAGTCTTATGTAAAAAAAAAAAAAAAAAGAGCCCTCTGTTTACAGGGTGTATGTTTTGCATCATCTTTGTGTTCCTTGTAATAGTAAATCATGTTAGATATGGACGAAGAGAGCCAGTCTGATGGCACGGCCCTGGCCTGGCCTGGCGGGCTTATATTCGTTACGTAAATAATTTTGAAAATGACCTCTCGAAAAAACACCGCCAGACCCGAATGCTTTACATATTCTGACTTGGCACAAACTTTAACTAACACCAAAAATATAAAGAGATTCCAAACCCCAGTAATATTAAAGATTTTTTCAAAAGAACTATAAATAAATTGTTGGAACCTTGACCCCATATCAAAATATTAAAATGTCTGGCCATTGTCACTTCAAAGGAATGGAAACACTTTCAAAGATATGAACAATCCTTTACAACACTTTTGAGAGAGTTGGAGCTCGAAATAAATCATTCACAGGGGGTACCAACAAAGCTATTATTGGAACATTAACACCGTTAGAAAACAATTCCACTCTCCACTAATTCCACTGACCAGGCATGTAAAATACTTTAAAACAAATCAAATTTTTTTAAGAAACAATAACAACTTGATACTGGCTCAGATAAAAATTTTCCTTGGGCGCTCCTGAAAATTTGGCGCCAAAAACGCCCTTATTTAACACAAAAAATAACGCTAACAACATGATGCGTCCCACACACGCAAGGAAAACACTTCAAACACAGCGAAATACTTGTAAAAAGCATCAAATCTTCAGTCCAAATAAATTGTCTAGGAATAAAGAAAATAATCGTGGATTCTGGGTGGGCTGGAGCAGACATATCCAATTTGGTTGGCGGCGGGACCGTAGAGGGATCGACACCCCGTACCTTTACCTCGCTTAACCCTTCACCAAACTTAAACCTGGCCATGGCGGCTGTGTCTTAATGGCTCATATGAAAGCTTAGGAACGCGGCTGCACGTTGAGACAACATAGACATGTAATATTGAGAGATAAGGCAGGAAATGTCTGATATACGAGGGAATAAGAGATGCAAGATGGCGGCGGGATCAGTTGTCGGGTGGGTGGACCTCACATAAAAACATTTAAAGATAGCACGAAAGGCATTTGATGATTTATCCTGAGTTATCCCTCGGCTGTGGCTCGCCTTAAATAAACACTCACTCTGATAACGTAGTCCTGCTTCTGTGGTTGAGTTTCGTGGCGTAATCCAGCGATAAGATGAATTGGAGACGTGGAAACACCAACGCAGTCTTGTTATTGTCACCAGAACTTTAAAACACTCATGAAATCCCGTACGAGTCACTTCAATCAGAGCCGTTTGAGTGTAGAAATCTTGTTAATATATCACTACAATCGTAAAAACACTTAAAACCCCATGTCAAATCAATCGGAGGCTTTTAAATGGGGCAGTAGCTGCTAACTCTAACACCTGTCGTCACGAAAGACTGAGTACTGAGAGTGGGAGGGTGGACAGCGCCGTGCCGCTGCTGTCTGACTTAGCGAAGCCTCAGTCGCCTTATTAACTAGCATATTACTTGCCATCAAAGTGGTATTGTCACTACTGCATAGCTAGGTAGTACAACTTGTCCTATACTTACATTCGTACTAATAAGAATTATATAATTAGGTATTAAGTAATGTGAATCTTGCTGGTTCCTCTTAACGCGCGCATTAACTATAATATGACATTTTGATCAGGAATGTCTTAACCAGGTTACGGCGTGTTACTCTACGCTTGTTTCTTCTTAATGTAACAACCATCAAGCAAGCATAACCAATGTGTCTGCATGCCTGTATCTTTCCTTAAATCGGAAAAAAAGGCAACGACTCGGCCCTAAAATACAATTACTTTTCTTCAACTGACGACATCACAAGGCCTGGAACACTTGCTATTCACTTCTAAATACAACAGACTTTAAGGAACGAGTGGCTATGTAATGTTTACTGGGCGTCAGAACAGGAAAATATTCAGTTTAGTGTCCCCTTCAATTATGCGATATGCATGAATTAATAATAGGAGCGTCTTTAAGCATTTACAAGATTTGTGTAGGTGTGGTGACAGTTTGGAAAATGTGGTGTGTGTGTGTAATTCACTGTTTGATCTGCTGCAGTCTCTGACGAGACAGCCAGACGTTACCCTACGGAACGAGCTCAGAGCTCATTATTTCCGATCTTCGGATAGGCCTGAGACCAGGCACACACCGGGACAACAAGGTCACAACTCCTCAATTTACGTCCCGTACCTTCTCACTGCTAGGTGAACAGGGGCTACACGTGAAAGGAGACACACCCAAATATCTCCACCCGGCTTGTGAAGCCAGAGGACCGAGGTATATGTGTGTGTGTGTGTGTGTTAATCTGTCACCACCCCCACCACTACTGCTTATTAATGTAAATATTATTGCTACTACTACTACTACTACTACTACTACTACTACTACTACTACTATTACCACCACCACCCTCACTACTACTACTACTACTACTACTACTACTACTACTACTACTACCATCACCACCATCAACTTCACTAATTTTCAGTCCCTGATGGTGGATGCGTACGTGTGCAATGTTTTGAGGTACGAGTTTGTTAGAACTATCTATCTATCTATCTATCTATCTATCTATCTGTCTATCTATCTATCTATCTATATATATATATATATATATATATATATATATATATATATATATATATATATATATATATATATATATATATATATATATATATATATATATATATATATATATATATATATATATATATATATATATATACACACACACACACACACACACACACACACACACACACACACACACACACATCTAGGCCTGTGTATCAAGAATATGAGCTTAGGTCTAATAATCAATAGCACAAATGTACAATACAAGCCTATTGACGTCAACCTGACAACTGTGACGCCCAAAATCGTCGCCCCCAATAAGTGCCGCCCGGAGCAGACCACTCCCCCTCTGTCCCCCGTTAGCTTCGCCAGTCTCAGCAGTGATAGAACTTTTCAAATTATTACTGAGGTTTTGAAACTCACTGAAAACCACATTGAAATCTCACAAAAAAATAATAATGATAAATAAATAAACAAATAAAAATAAATAAATAAAAAAAACTTTTGAAAATTCATTGAAAATTCTAAAAAAAAACCCTTGGAACTCAACTTGAAAGCACTGCAAACTCTTATAAAACCAATGAAACTCTCCTTAATTTTTTTTAATACCCTTTAAAAATTCTCCTAAAAACACCCTTAAAAACCCAACATCTTCCACTAAGAATAACTACACTGGATCCTGTTAAACGAAACCAAGACATGACCTCAAATCTTGTAAAAATAACACAACCCACACCCTAGAGAACTATGCCCTAAAGTGACTTAATGTGACCTAACGTGACATACCACACAGCAGGATGGGGTTCACATCATTGTACTCTCTGATGGCCCAGATGAGAAGGCGGGCCAGATCAAGGGAATAGATGAACTGGCGACGGGGTTTCCCAGTGCCCCAGATTGTGAAGGGGGTGTTGTTCTTCTTGGCCAAGTAGATCTACGGGAGAAGATGCAATGGTGGTTGATAGTAGTAGTAGTAGTAGTAGTAGTAGTAGTAGTAGTAGTAGTAGTAGTAGTAGTAGTAGTAGTAGTAGTAGTAGTAGTAGTAGAAGTAGTAGAAGTAGTAGTAGTAGTAGTAGTAGTAGTAGTAGTAGTAGTAGTAGTAGTAGTAGTAGTAGTAGTAGTAGTAGTAGTAGTAGTAGTAGTAGTAGTAGTAGTAGTAGTAGTAGCAATAATGATGATGCTATACATAATTTAATTATGTACTGCTACCACTACAACGTACTTAGTTAACTCCCTCACACAACTCCATTCCTTATTCCTTCCCCCACTACTATAATTTACTCATTTCATTGTGCGAAAATTCCTGGAAATGCCTAAAAAAAAGATGATAAATGAGGTAGAAATATCAACAAAAATAATTAAAGTTGTCAAGGTCTCTCACACTTAAAACATCTGTAGCCTAACTTTTTGCTATAAATTTAGGTGCGAAAACTGCTTCAAAGTAGAGATCTGACTACATTACATTATATACCAAAACTTCACGACTCAGCTCACATACCACCACCGCCACCACCACGCAGCGCCATATACCTTGTGAATGAGGCCAGTCAGCACGTGCCCGTCCTCGAGGTTGTAGTTGTCATAAGGGCCGTACACGTTGGTGGGAATGGCGCTAGTGAACATGCAGCCGTACTGGTCGTGGTAGGTGCGGTTCATCACGTCGATCATCCTCTTGGCCATGCTGTAGCCGTAGTTGGACGGGTGTGGTGGCCCGTTGTGCACCTGCAGGTTGTGAAGGAGTGAAGGTGGTGGTAGTGTGATTCTGTGTGTGTTCAATGTGTGAAGGTGGTGGTAGTGTGATCGTGCGTGTACTCAATGTTCTTTTATGTTTGTAGGACATGGTGGTGATATTTAATTTTACTTCTAAGCTAAATTTCGAAAATAAAAATCCACACTTAACTTTCTATATCATATATATATATATATATATATATATATATATATATATATATATATATATATATATATATATATATATATATATATATATATATATATATATATATATATATATATATATATATATATATATATATATATATATATAAGAAATACATATGTGAACTAAACACACACACACACACACACACACACACCATGGTCTCGTCAATGGGGTAGGTGGTCTTGTCCGGGAAGATGCAGGTGGACATGCAGGAGATGACCTTTTCACACCAGCCTCCTGGCTTACTTGCAGCACGTTCTGGTTAATCTGCATGTTGATGCGCTATGGGAAGAGTGAAGAATATATTAGTTTTCTATTTATCTATTCATTCTATTTTCTTTTCTATATGAGGACAAGACAAGGCCGTTATTCTGAAACGATTTACTCTCTCACCATAACTGTTTTCAAAGGTCACAGGGATGATTCGTCGGGCTTTCAAGTATTTTCTCCTATCGAAGATGTAAAAATCTTGTTAATTTGTCATCATAAAACCGCAAAGCAATCTTAAAAGTCTGTGTTAGTTCAACTAGAAGTTTTTGAGTATAGTAAAGAACCAAAGCAGAGGAGTCTCAGAATTTTTTGCAGGTTACAGCGCCACACTCACCAGAAAGTCACACCCGTACTTCATGTTGCTGAACAGACCCCCGACTTTCGCCGCCAGGTTGATGACATGCGTGGGACGGTGCTTCTTGAAGATCGCCCGCGCCTCCTCTATGTTCCTGTGGGCAGAGGGATGCTCATATTGGTAACTAGAGTTATCTAGGAAGGCTTGTCTTACGTAGAGCGTTCAGCTGAGATTGGTAAGATATGCATTCATCAACTTCGCATCTGCTTTTAATTGACTCTCATGAAAGTTATTCGGGTTTTGAAAGATACGTGTTTTCATTGATTGACTGACTGATGTATAAGTAAACAGATACATAGCTACCTGACTGACTGACTGTATGAATGAATGCATTAGTTGATAAATCGATTGACAGACTGATTTCCTGTACAGTACAGTACAGTACAGTGGAACCATGCGCGCTTTGGGGTCCGAGGGGTCTACAAGCGCACTGGTTCGAATCCTGTCCACGGTCCGAGTGTAGGTTGGGCTTCCTCATTTGGGGCAACGGTTCCCTAGCGGGTGGGCTTTGAGATAGGAGGTACCACAACAAGTATCCCCTTTAGCCCATAAATTTCCGTGAAAAGCCCTCATGGTATATATATATATATATATATATATATATATATATATATATATATATATATATATATATATATAATAATAATAATAAATAAATAAAATAAATAAAATAAAAGTATTGATCGACTGAGTCATACCTGAGGTTGCCATCCTTGGAGCTGAGGAACACCCATGTTTCCTCGGGGCGCTGTTCCTTCTTGGCCACAATCTGCACAGCGTTACCCACCAGACCCGTGGCCCCAGTCACCATCACCACCTTCTGCTCGCCACTCATGGTTCAAGGGATGTGCTGTGCAAAGAATAACATTAGACAATAGAGAAAAAAAAAAAAAAAAAAAAAAAAAACTGTGATACTTTAAAAACATCAGCAAAAATAAAGAGGACTGAATAGAATAGCGTAGCGTTTACACACACATGCTTACCTGGGAAAATGCTGAGAGAAGAAAGGCATAGACTACTATCACACAAGGGTTTATAAGCACAAGCGAAGTCTCGCCACACAGCAAAGAACAAACAGGTGTATGTGGTGTGTGCAGGTGTTCGACTAAGATACGTGGCCTGGTATACGTGTGGCGATCTTTTATTGTTACACCATTGAGTTACCATACACACACACACACAGACACACACACACACACACACACACACACCGGCCACATCAAAACACCACTTCCTTGAGTTGGTTTCTGACTATTATTTGGTAGTGTGAAAAATTCATGGCATATGTAACTTATATTGTTGGTTCACACACACACACACACACACACACACACACACACACACTGACGAATATACGTAGTAGTATAATAGTAGTAGAAGCAGTAGTAATAGTAGTAGTAGTAGTAAGGATGATGATGATGATGATGATGATGATGATGATGATGATGATAATAATAATAATGATATAACAATAATAATAATAATAATGATAATAATAATAATAAATAATAATAATAATAATGAAAACAACAAAAACATCAATAATAATAATAATAATAATAATAGATAGTAGTAGTAGTAGTAGTAGTAGTAGTAGTAAGGATGATGATGATGATGATGATGATGATAATAATAATAATGATATAACAATAATAATAATAATAATAATAATAATAATAATAATAATAATAATAATAATAATAATAATAATAATAATAATAATAATAATAATAATGAAAACAACAAAATCATCAATAATAATAATAATAATAATAATAGATAACAATAACAACAACAACAACAACAACACCCAAAGCGAGCAGATGACGTGGAGCCCTAACTCCCTGAAATAACAACAGCAGCAGCCCTAGCAAATTCAGCTGGACGTAACTTATCACTTCCTACAGCTGTGCGGGTGGGAGATCTGCCACGCGCACTACGCTGGCCCGTGCACCCACCACGTGCCACGCCCTCCGCCACCTGTGCGCTGAGAGGAGGGAGGAGCGGGGAAGGGTGCAATTGCCACTGGGAGTGTATCTATATATCGTTGGTTTCTTTTGATTCCTAGTATTGTTACCTATTTATTTGTGTATCAGTCTATTTGTCTGTTGATCTATCTATTGAGATAACAAAGACATGCTACGGTTTATTTCACCGTCGTAGTAAGTTAGGGAATTCATGTAATATTATAATGGCTGTCCTCTTTTATCAATTAAGCAAAGGCGCGTGTGGAGGGGAAATTTGTTGATATACAGTATATATCTCCAGATCTACCTTTTTTTTTTTTTTTTAATATAAGACGACAAATTGACAAAAAAAAAATTGAATTAAAAATAAAACTAAAATAAAAATAAAAGCCCACTTTAGTTGCAAGTCTCATGTCTAAGAATTAACCAAAAGAAAAAAAATAATGTCTTGAGATTCCCCCCCTTATATTTATAATGTCTTGCTCTCATTTATTACTAACCATTTTCATCTTATTCACTTCCTTATCTATATACTCCTATCCTCATTCATCACCTCTACCTCTTGTAGGATACCTGACCCTTATCTACCTGTCTTCTACTCAACCTGCTTCTCCATTACCACTTCCTTTCCATGTGTATTGCAAAGCTCATTAATCACTACATGTCTGGTGCACCTCTCCCTACTCCTCTTGCCTCCCACTAACATTTACCACACTCACAATCACCATTACTACATCTTCCACTGCCACTTGTGTTACCACCACTCGCAGACTACCATTATGACTATTGCTACCAGTGTTAACTTCTCACTACCCACTACTACTACTACCTCTACAACCACTCTCCCATCACCACTACTCACATTGCTACCACCACCCCAACCACAACCACCATCACCAAAGTATCCATACACCAGCTGACATCCCCTTCAAGAGTTGCCTGGGCATCACTTGTTGACTTGTAGAAATAGGAGGGAGAAACTTACGATCTGTCCACGTTGATGTGAAAAAAAATAAGCATGTGAAGTAATAGAGATGTAGATGAATGATTCTTGGATAATGGTGATGTCTTGGTTGTATAGTTGATAAGGTATAATGTAAGACAGAAGTGCAATGCTGCAGAGCTGTGGACATGTTGGTCTGTCTCATATAGCTATCAGTATTTAAGAACATACAGGGACTCGAGAGAGATGTATATCCTTCCAGCCTGGCAGAGTGTTTGGCCAGCCTGTGTCAGGCTAATAGAGAAACAAAATTTATGAAAGGAGGCAATATAAGATTTCCCAGCCAGATACAGTGTTTAGTTGTTATGTCCCAATAATATAGAGGAACTACATTTATGAAGGGAGACATTTTCCTTCTTATATCCCCTAATAAAGAGGAATAGTGTTTATTCACAGAGCCACCACACATTTTCCAGCCTGTTTGTGTTGGCTGAGCTATGTCCCACTAATAATAAAGAACAATGTTTATAAGCAAAGCAAGCACACATTCTTCCAACCTGGCAGAGGAATGATTGACTAAGCTATGTCCCACTAATATAGAGGAACATATTTACACAAAGGAATTCACAAATATACTTCTTCAGTATGTATTATATTTTTTTCCACGGTGATGATAGTAATAATACAAAGAGTCAATCCAATGCTGCAACAAACTTAACAGTACAAAAAGACGTGGAGATACTGCGAGTAATCCTTAATACAGCTGCTGAGTACTTCTGCCTCTGTTGTCTTCCTGCCTCTAGTAAATCTAAGGCCCGTATTTAAAAATTTTAAACAGAATTCTAAAACACTGCTCTCTAACCACAACTATTTCCAAAGGCCACAGAAATGATCAGCCAGGTTCTCAAGAGTGCTTCTCCAGTAAATAATGCACAAATCTTGTAAACCTGTCACTGGAACCATAGAAACACCCCTTAAAACCAATGGCACCTCAACTACAGCCTATTGAAAATGGTGAGTTGCAGAAGTGTTTCAGAATACAGTCCTTTGAATTATCTTTCAGCTCATTACTAGGTACCGAGTTACAGCTTTGACTTGGAGGGCTTAGAGGACACAGGGATGAGGGGCCGCATCAATGGGTACAAGGCCAGTCCTTGCTTGAACTCGGGAATGTCCGTGATTACTTCAGGCTGGTGGTGGGAAAGGAGGAAAGATGTTAGCATGTCAGGGATAGATTTGATCCTTCAAATATGGCTTATCAAGCTAAAATAATGGTTTTCTTTAATAATAGACTTCAGATTATGATTTCAAAAGATTATACTCCACAGAAAACATTGCATGATATGGGATAGACAATGCTTTGATCTATATGACTCCTTAGCTTAAGATTATAGTTTTGTGTATATTCTGGTTATAATTTTCAACACTAATGTATAATCAACAAAATGCATTAAAGAGTGTATGGGTAGGAATTAGCAGTAAGATGAGCAACTTAACAATTAATATAAGTGGTGACAAGTGAAGAGTAGAAGAGTGTAGGAGTGCTTAAGAAGCAAGAAATTAAATTGTCATTACATACAAGGTAAGATGAGATGAGTGAGGTGAGGAGGGAGAAGAGTCAAGGTGAGGTGAGGTGAGATTACATCCTGCCAAGATCAAGACATCATGAGCAAGAGAACGAGAGTGGGACTATTAAAGAAGGTGCTGTATGAGGAAAATGACACAGAGAGGTGATGGGCAAGAGAAAAAGAGTAGGAATATCACAGAGAGTTTGAGAGGAAAGGATGAAATGGTGTGGGGAGAGGAGCAGGGCCTGGTGAGGAACAGCTGGGAAGGTTGTGGCCGGTCACTGGATGGTCTTGCAAGGCACCTGGTGGTGTGTGACGGCCTTGTGGCCACACCATATGCACGTCGTTATGTTGAGGACGTGCACGTGGTGTGACCGCAAGGCAGAGCACACTGCTGCCTTGCTGCCTTCCTGTGCAGTCACTGTGCTCTGTGAGATGCTGCACACAATGCAGATGCTTCTCATGACACAGCCAGATGTATGCAAATCTAATGAAACAATGCCTTGTGGCGTGTGATAGCCTGTGCGATCACACACTCTGCATGTCGTTATATTGAGGACGTACATGCAGTGTGACCACAGGGCAGAGCACACTGCTGCCTTGCTGTGCAGACACTGTGGTGTGTGAGGCACTGCACACAATGATGCTTCTTCCCATGACACAGCTAGACGTGTGCCTTGTGGTGTGCAACGGCTGTGTGGCCACACACTTTGCACGTCGTTATATTGAGGACGTGCACATGGTGTGACCGCACGGCAGAGCACACTGCTGCCTTGCTGTTGAAACAATGCCTCGTGGCGTGTGATAGCCTGTGCGATCACACACTCTGCATGTCGTTATATTGAGGACGTACACGCAGTGTGACCACAGGGCAGAGCACACTGCTGCCTTGCTGTGCAGTCACTGTGCTCTGTGAAGTGTTGCATACAGCACAGCTGGTTCCCATGTCGTAGCTGGATGTGTGTCTGGTGGTGTGTGACGGTCTTGTGGACACACCCTCTGGACGTCGTTATATTGAGGACGTGCACACAATGTGGCTGAAAGCCAGACACAGCACAGCTGTTCCCATGACACAGCTTGTGGTGTGTGACGGCCGTGTGGCCACACACTTTGCACGTTGATATACTCGTACTGAGAATGTGCACATGGTGTGACCCCAGGGCAGAGAACACTGTTGCCTTGCTGCCTTGCTGTGCAGTCACTGTGCTCCGTGAGGTGCTGCACACAGCACAGATGCTTCCACTGATACAGCCAGATGTGTGCCAACCATATGAAACAATGTCTGGTGGTGTGTGACAGCTGTGTGGGCACACACTTTGCACGTCGTTACATTGAGGACGTGCACATGGTGTGACCGCACGGCAGAGCACACTGCTGCCTTGCTGTGCAGTCACCGTGCTCTGTGAGACACTGCACACAGCACAGCTGCTTCCCATGACATAGCTGGACATGCGTCTGATGGTGTGTGACGTCGATATATTGAGGACGTGCACGCAGTGTGACCGCAGGGCAGAGCACACTGCTGCCTTGCTGTGCAGACAATGTGGTGTGTGAGGCACTGCACACAATGATGCTTTTTCCCCATGACACAGCTGGACGTGTGTCTGGTAGTGTGTGACGGCCTTGTGGACACACACTTTGCTCGTCGTTACATTGAGGACGTGCATGTAGTGTGACCACAGAGCAGAGCACACTGCTGCCTTGCTGTGCAGACACTGTGGTGTGTAAGGCACTGCACACAATGATGCTTCTTCCCATGACACAGCTAGACGTGTGCCTTGTGGTGTGCAACGGCTGTGTGGCCACACACTTTGCACGTCGTTATATTGAGGACGTGCACATGGTGTGACCGCACGGCAGAGCACACTGCTGCCTTGCTGTGCAGTCACCGTGCTCTGTGAGACACTGCACACAGCACAGCTGCTTCCCATGACATAGCTGGACATGCGTCTGATGGTGTGTGACGTCGATATATTGAGGACGTGCACGCAGTGTGACCGCAGGGCAGAGCACACTGCTGCCTTGCTGTGCAGACAATGTGGTGTGTGAGGCACTGCACACAATGATGCTTTTTCCCCATGACACAGCTGGACGTGTGTCTGGTAGTGTGTGACGGCCTTGTGGACACACACTTTGCTCGTCGTTACATTGAGGACGTGCATGTAGTGTGACCACAGAGCAGAGCACACTGCTGCCTTGCTGTGCAGACACTGTGGTGTGTAAGGCACTGCACACAATGATGCTTCTTCCCATGACACAGCTAGACGTGTGCCTTGTGGTGTAACGGCTGTGTGGCACACACTTTGCACGTCGTTATATTGAGGACGTGCACATGGTGTGACCGCACGGCAGAGCACACTGCTGCCTTGCTGTTGAAACAATGCCTGGTAGCGTGTGATAGCCTGTGCAATCACACACTCTGCATGTCGTTATATTGAGGACGTACACGCAGTGTGACCACAGGGCAGAGCACACTGCTGCCTTGCTGTGCAGTCACTGTGCTCTGTGAAGTGTTGCATACAGCACAGCTGGTTCCCATGTTGTAGCTGGATGTGTGTCTGGTGGTGTGTGACGGTCTTGTGGACACACCCTCTGGACGTCGTTATATTGAGGACGTGCACACAATGTGGCTGAAAGCCAGACACAGCACAGCTGTTCCCATGACACAGCTTGTGGTGTGTGACGGCCGTGTGGCCACACACTTTGCACGTTGATATACTGAGAATGTGCACATGGTGTGACCCCAGGGCAGAGAACACTGTTGCCTTGCTGCCTTGCTGTGCAGTCACTGTGCTCCGTGAGGTGCTGCACACAGCACAGATGCTTCCACTGATACAGCCAGATGTGTGCCAACCATATGAAACAATGTCTGGTGGTGTGTGACAGCTGTGTGGGCACACACTTTGCACGTCGTTATATTGAGGACGTGCACATGGTGTGACCGCACGGCAGAGCACACTGCTGCCTTGCTGTGCAGTCACCGTGCTCTGTGAGACACTGCACACAGCACAGCTGCTTCCCATGACATAGCTGGACATGTGTCTGATGGTGTGTGACGTCGCTATATTGGGGACGTGCACGCAGTGTGACCGCAGGGCAGAGCACACTGCTGCCTTGCTGTGCAGACACTGTGGTGTGTGAGGCACTGCACACAATGATGCTTCTTCCCATGACACAGCTGGACGTCTGTCTGGTAGTGTGTGACGGCCTTGTGGCCACACAATTTGCACGTCGTTACATTGAGGACGTGCACGCAGTGTGACCGCAGGGCAGAGCACACTGCTGCCTTGCTGTGTAGTCACTGTGCTGTGAGGCACTGCACACAACACAGCTGCTTCCCATGACACAGCTGGATGTGTGTCTGGTAGTGTGTGACGGCCTTGTGGCCACACAATTTGCACGTCATTACATTGAGGACGTGCACGCAGTGTGACCGCAGGGCAGAGCACACTGCTGCCTTGCTGTGTAGTCACTGTGCTGTGAGGCACTGCACACAACACAGCTGCTTCCCATGACACAGCTGGATGTGTGTCTGGTAGTGTGTGACGGCCTTGTGGTCACACAATTTGCACGTCGTTACATAGAGGACGTGCACGCAGTGTGACCGCAGGTCAGAGCACACTGCTGCCTTGCTGTGTAGTCACTGTGCTGTGAGACACTGCACACAACACAGCTGCTTCCCATGACACAGCTGGATGTGTGTCTGGTAGTGTGTGACGGCCTTGTGGGCACACAATTTGCACGTCGTTACATTGAGGACGTGCACGCAGTGTGACCGCAGGGCAGAGCACACTGCTGCCTTGCTGTGTAGTCACTGTGCTGTGAGGCACTGCACACAACACAGCTGCTTCCCATGACACAGCTGGATGTGTGTCTGGTAGTGTGTGACGGCCTTGTGGCCACACAATTTGCACGTCATTACATTGAGGACGTGCACGCAGTGTGACCGCAGGGCAGAGCACACTGCTGCCTTGCTGTGTAGTCACTGTGCTGTGAGGCACTGCACACAACACAGCTGCTTCCCATGACACAGCTGGATGTGTGTCTGGTAGTGTGTGACGGCCTTGTGGTCACACAATTTGCACGTCGTTACATAGAGGACGTGCACGCAGTGTGACCGCAGGTCAGAGCACACTGCTGCCTTGCTGTGTAGTCACTGTGCTGTGAGGCACTGCACACAATGATGCTTCTTCCTATGACACAGCTGGACATGTGTCTGGTGGCGTGTGACGGCCTTGTGGACATACATTATGCTCGTCGTTACATTGAGGACGAGCACGCAGTGTGACCACAGGGCAGAGCACACTGCTGTCTTGCTGTGTAGTCACTGTGCTGTGAGGCACTGCACACAGCACAGCTGCTTCCCATGACACAGCTGGACATGTGTCTGGTGGTGTGACGGCCTTGTGGGCACACCTTATGCACGTCGTTATATTGAGGACGTGCACGCAGTGTGACCGCAGGGCAGAGCACACTGCTGCCTTGCTGTGCAGACACTGTGGTGTGTGAGGCACTGCACACAATGATGCTTCTTCCCATGACACAGCTGGACGTGTGTCTGGTGGTGTGTGACGGCCTTGTGGGCACACACTTTGCTCGTCGTTACATTGAGGACGTGCACGCAGTGTGACCACAGGGCAGAGCACACTGCTGCCTTGCTGTGTAGTCACTGTGCTGTGAGGCACTGCACACAGCACAGCTGCTTCCCATGACATGGTTGGACATAAAAAAGTAAGTGTGTGTGTGTGTGTGTGTGTGGGGGGGATGAGGTGGTGTGAGGAGAGGAGCAGGCCAAGGTCAGATGAGGACCAAGGGTGCCAGAAAGAGTATAGTAGAAGACGACAAGTGGTGTGAGAGACATGAAGGTAGTAGCCACACCCTTTGCACGTCATTATGTTGAGGACATGCAAGCGGTGTGACCACAGGGTAGAGCACACTGCTGCCTTGCTACACAGTCACTGTGCACAGCTGCTTCCCATGACACAGCTGGACACATGTCTGGTGGTGTGTGACGGCCTTGTGGTCACACACTATGAACGTCGTTCAATTGAGGACGTGCACGCAGTGTGACCGCAGGGCAGAGCACACTGCTGCCTTGCTGTACAGTCAATGTACTCTGTGAGGCTCTGCACACAGCACAGCTGCTTCCAGTGACACAGATGGATGTGTGCAAAGCTAATGAAACAATGCATGGTGTGTTGCACCACCTCTCTTCCACAACTCATTTATAATTACTGCATCTCATGGCATATAGGACACACCTTTTTCCCAAAATTTGGCCCCAAAATTATCCAGCATCTAACATGTGAAGTTGAGACTTCCTGTAGGCTTATCTCCCTGCTGGTCACTAACCTTGCTTGCGATCAGTACTTCTACCTACCTTAACAGCATGCATCAATTATTTTATTGCTGGTATTACTGTATTACTTTAAAACAAATTATTGTAAAAACTTAATGCAATCGAACCTGTGAGGCTGTGATGCATGTTTATAAAAAATATCAGCTGAGCAGAACCCTGACTCGATGCCATCTGGTGGTGAGAAGTAACAAAACACATCAACATCCTCACCATTATGGCAGCAGGAGGAAAAAGATCCAGCTACACAATCTCCTACAAACTACAAGTAGTAGATTACGCCAAGAAGCATAGCAATAGAGCATCAGCAAGAGCTTTTGGGCCACCACCTACAAAAAAAATTAAATGTGTCTGGTGATAGCAAGAAGACCAACTTAAGAGCACAAAGCTATACAGCAATGTTTTCTGCTATAGCTTGAGTGTCTTTGCAATATTTGCTACTTTTGATTTTTTTTTGTTTCATTTGCTATGTTATACAATTACAATACTATTGAGATATTTTATTATACTTACTACTTGTCTGTAATGCCACCTTGCTTTTCCAGCATTGTTTTCTGTGTGTGTAATGTGCTGCTAGATTCCATTCAACAGTATATGCTTATATACACTATTTTTTTTTTTTTTTTCCTGAATTTGACCTGCTGAAATGAGGATGCATCTTATATGCTTGTGTGTCCTATATGCCATCAAATATAAGTTAGGTTAGGTTAGGTTAGGTTAGGAGTACATACATTGAAAATTCCCATCAGTTAAGTTAAGAAGCAATTTTTGCATATACAAAGCTGAGAATGCTGAACTGTGAATAGGTGTGGGAATACTGTATTTCCTAAGACAACACTGCATATCACCAGTTCTAGTTCATAATGAAGATCACAATCTGGAGGTTAGGGACAAGAGAACAAGAGTGGAAATATCACATAGAGTTTGAGAGGAAAGGATGTGGTGGTGTGAGGAGAGGAGCAGGGCCTGGTGAGGAACAGCTGGGAAGGTGTGGCCAGTTACTGGATGGTCTTGCAAGGCACCTGGTGGTGTGTGACGGCCATGTGGCCACACCATATGCACGTTGTTATATTGAGGACATGCACATGGTGTGACCGCAGGGCACAGCACACTGTTGCCTTGCTACGCAATCACTGTGCTCTATGAGGCACTGCATACAGCACAGTTGCTTCCCATGACACAGCTAGACATGTGCAAAGCTAATGAAACAATGCCTGGTGGTGTGTGACGGCCTTGTGGCCACACCTTTTGCACGTTGTTATATTGAGGACATGTAAGCAGGGCAGAGCACACTGCTGCCTTGCTGTGCAGTCACTGTGATGGTCATGTGGCCACACCATATGCACGTCGTTATATTGAGGACGTGCACATGGTGTGACCGCAGGGCAGAGAACACTGCTGCCTTGCTACGCAATCACTGTGCTCTATGAGGCACTGCATACAGCACAGTTGCCTCCCATGACACAGCTAATGAAACAATGCCTGGTGGTGTGTGACGGCCTTGTGGCCACACCTTTTGCACGTTGTTATATTGAGAACATGCACGCAGGGCGGAGCACACTGCTGCCTTGCTGTGCAGTCACTGTGCTCTGTGAGACACTGCACACAATGCAGCTGTTTTCCATGACACAGCCAGATGTGTGCAAAGCTAATGAAACAATGTCTGGTGGTGTGTGACAGCCTTGAGTTAAGTCTATTAATCTGGACTAAAATTATATGAGATTTGTGGTGCACGACCTTCCTTTTCTGAAGCCAAATTGCCTTGGGTTGAAAATGCTATTTTCCTCCAGATGTTTTATCCATCTTTCCTTGATTACTTTCTCACATATCTTTTGCTATGATGCTTGTTAGGGATATTGGCCTGTAATTTGTTGCATCTTCCTTATTTCCTGCGTTTCTTTAGTATTGAATTTGCAATTAAGTTTCAGATCCTCATTGTACCTGTATTATGCTGACACAGTTTCTCTATTTCATGTTCATTTTAATCTTTTCGACTTAAAATCTATAGAAGAGTTTTGGCTGGTCTTTACACTTGCCAGTTATATTCTCATAGTTCCTCTTTCTCCATATTTGTACATATTAATTTCTTGCATTATTATACTCTTGTCATTTTTTCAATTTTTGCATGTCATTATATTGAGGACGTGCACATGGTGTGACCGCAGGGCAGAGCACATTGCTGCCTTGCTGTGCAGTCACTGTGCTCTGTGAGGCACTGCACACAGGACAGCTGATTCCCATGACATGGTTGAACATAAACAGAAAAGAGAGAGAGAGAGAGAGAGAGAGAGAGAGAGAGAGAGAGAGAGAGAGAGAGAGAGAGAGAGAGAGAGAGAGAGAGAGAGAGAGAGAGAGAGAGAGAGAGAGAGAGAGAGAGAGAGAGAGAGTGTGTGTGTGCACTAAGAGTGTGTGGGTAAGAGTCAGCTGTGAGGTGAGTAATTCAATACAAGAGAAGAGGAGCAGAATGTGTGTGTGTGTGTGTGTGTGTGTGTGTGTGTGTGTGTGTGTGTGTGTGTGTGTGTGTGTGTGTGTGTGTGTGTGTCAATACCTCTCTCAGCGGCGGTGGGAGGGAGAGGCCATCATCAGGTTCGGTTCGGTTCACAGTATCGGGGTGACCTGCTCCACCCGAGGCCATAGAGATCACCTGTACACACAGCTTCTTCCTCTGAGATGCAGTGCTGTTCACGAATCGCTGTGGAAAGACATTCAGACATGTTCCCTGTACATATCTTACTCAGATCTATTCTTGGGATCTACTCCAGGTATGGGTAGAAGTCCTGAGCAGCTGAGTCTATTGTGGTGCTAAGTCTGGTGCTCTATGCCCTCGAGACCTTGATGCTAAGATGTGATGGAATGCTTGTGCCTAAATGTGTGTGTCTGTGTCTGTGTCTGTGTGTGTGTGTGTGTAAATTTGATCTCTCTGCTATGTAATTCCTAAAGATGTCAATGAAGTAAAAATATAAATCATCATCATTTCATCTCCCTCTACATCTAATGATAATTAGAATTTTGTTATCGCTATATAAATTTAATGTAATATCCACTGTTACTGTGACTACCACCACTACTACATCTACCAAATCAAGGAGCTCTGGTGACTAAAGTACAAAACATAAGAGAAATGTAATGCCATGTCACTTCACTCATGTCAGTCCACACATCTTCCTTCAAATGCACTATAGTCAATCAGTACCCACACCCCCTCATATCCAACAGGATGAAAATAACAGGGCTCAACACACCACCACCTGAATGCATTAAAACCAACACTCTTAAGAACACATTACAATGAGTGTAAGCACAAGAAGTCCACATAACAAGGATTGAAGTTCTCATGCACATCATCTGCTTTTTGACACTTCCTAAGAGTGAGATTGGCACCATATTTTAAGTATTCTTTAATTGTTTCTGATCTCTGCATTGTCTTTGACTTCCTTCCTTTGTGGTTCTATCACAATCCCATTATCCTCATCTCATACATAAATAATAGCTTATAAAAGGGCTGAATTAGAATCAATCATATGCAAAATGAGTAAATGTACAACATACATTGTAAAATTTGGTGACAAATAAATGTATCAAGTAGACCTTACAGAACACTGATACATTGACTTAGTACATGATGAGAGAAAAATAAGGCTACTAAAATATATTTAGTTTCCAGTCACACAAAACACGCATACAAACAATAACTTTGTAGCAATGACTACACACAAAATTTACACTCACACACACACACACACACACACACACACAAACAAAAACAATGAAACTTTCATTCACAAACACAAACATCCAAACACTAACCTTATAGAAGTCAATCACATCGTCCTTGGTGAGGGTGCGGAGGTGGGCCACTTCCAGGGCGTCACGGTCAAAGTTATACTGGTTGGACGTGATCTCAGCCCACCAATTGCCTGTGAGGTGTGACAGCTTCTTGGGCCGTTCCAAACGTCTGCTGGCCAAAGCCTCACGGTGACGCACAAAGTCCTCCTCTGGCAGCTTCTCTAGGTTGTCCTGTGGTGGGAAAAGAAAAGTGAATTGAGAGAAGGCATAGAGATGAGATGTGCTGAGAGAATAGAGGGCATGTTGTGAGGACTAGAGAGATGAAAAGATTTGCTGTGAGAATAACAAAAATTCTTATCTCTAGGAATCAAGAACAAAGTGCCCTGTTAACTCACTCCCATCTTGTTCTGAAATACCTAACAAAAACTCTTATCTCTAGAAATCCCAAACAAACTGCTCTCAATACTCAATGCTACTCAGTGCTGAAATGTCTGACAAAAACTCTATCTCTATTAAATCTTAAACTAAGTGCCTTGTAAACTCTCTCTCATCTAGTGCTAAAATGGCCGACAAAGTCTCTATGAATCCTAAACAAAGTGCTCTCTTCACTTACTCCCATCTTGTGCAGGAACGCCTCTATTCTGGAAGTGAGGTACTCAGGGTGTCGGTCGCCCTGCACGATGATCCGCAAACCTTGAGTGCCATTTGCCCTTCTAATGCCACACCACACAATGTACCCAAGCTGCTCCTGTGGGAGAATAAGGAATGTTAAGTGGTGTGTTGTGTCAAATAATGAGGGTGTTTAGGGGGTGTGTGTTAGTGAATGAGGAATGTTAACCTCTTCAGTACCATGACATGTCTTCATATTTATTCTGGTTACTATTAGGCAATTTTATACAGCTTCAGAAACTTGTGTGGGGATTACAATAGTTAAGACTCTGAACCATTAATCTTCTGACCTCCATAAACCTTTCCTAATGTAACATAAATTGTCTAAATCATACTGAAAACTCATAGTAAAAATGCATCCCAGTACTGAAGGGATTAAGTGGTGTGAATAATGAGTGTTTAGGAAGACTTCATGAACAAAATACCGAGGCTAGGTAAACACACACAAACAAACATATACATCTGCTTTGCTCTATGAGAAAAAAACACACACCAACCCTAACTCAATAAAACACTAAGGACCACACAAATGGAGAGAGAGAGAAAGAGAGAAAAAAAATAAATAAATAAATAAATAAACAAATAATAAATAAAATAGAATAGAATAGAATAGAATAAAATAAAAAAATAAAATAAACCACACACCATCCCTGACAGAGCAAAACACCCCAGAGCCACACAAACAAGAGGCAAACACACATACCTTTGTCCTTAGCTCATCGAAGGCTGGCTCAGCAAAGATCTGGCAGAGGAGTTCCAGTAGCATGTTGTTGTGTGTCTCCTGCATGCCACACTGGAAGTACGTCTCCACTGCTGAACTCTTGTGCACTGAGTTCTCTGCCCTGTACATCTGGCTGCTCCCTGTGGTGGATAAAGGGACAGTGAGTGGTGATGTGAGGTGCGGTGTGGGAGGTGAAGTGGCTGCAGTAGTGGATGAAGGGATTTGAGTGGTGTGGTGTGAAAGTGAAGTTCCTGCAGTGGTGAGTGTTGTGGTGGTGGATGAAGTGATGGTGATGTGGTGGTGGATGAAGTGATGGTGATGTGGTGGTGGATGAAGTGATGGTGGTGTGACGGTGGATGAAGTAATGGTGATGTGACGGTGGATGAAGTAATGGTGATGTGACGGTGGATGAAGTAACGGTGATGTGACGGTGGATGAAGTAATGGTGATGTGACGGTGGATGAAGTGCTGGTGATGTGGTAGTGGATGAAGTGATGGTGATGTGGATGGTGGATGAAGTAATGGTGATGTGGTAGTGGATGAAGTGATAGTGATATGGATGATGAAGTAATGGTGATGTGGTGGTGGATGAAGTGCTGGTGATGTGGTAGTGGATGAAGTGATGGTGATGTGGATGGTGGATGAAGTAATGGTGATGTGGTAGTGGATGAAGTGATAGTGATATGGATGATGAAGTAATGGTGATGTGGTGGTGGATGAAGTGCTGGTGATGTGGTAGTGGATGAAGTGATGGTGATGTGGATGGTGGATGAAGTAATGGTGATGTGGTAGTGGATGAAGTGATAGTGATATGGATGATGAAGTAATGGTGATGTGGTGGTGGATGAAGTGCTGGTGATGTGGTAGTGGATGAAGTGATGGTGATGTGGATGGTGGATGAAGTAATGGTGATGTGGTAGTGGATGAAGTGATAGTGATGTGGATGATGAAGTAATGGTGATGTGGTGGTGGATGAAGTGCTGGTGATGTGGTAGTGGATGAAGTGATGGTGATGTGGATGGTGGATGAAGTAATGGTGATGTGGTAGTGGATGAAGTGATAGTGATGTGGATGATGAAGTAATGGTGATGTGGATGGTGGATGAAGTAATGGTGATGTGGATGGTGGATGAAGTAATGGTGATGTGGTGGTGGATGAAGTGATGGTGATGTGGATGGTGGATGAAGTAATGGTGATGTGGTGGTGGATGAAGTGATGGTGATGTGGATGGTGGATGAAGTAATGGTGATGTGGATGATGAAGTGATGGTGATGTGGATGGTGGATGAAGTAATGGTGATGTAGTGGTGGATGAAGTGATAGTGATGTGGATGATGAAGTGATGGTGATGTGGATGGTGGATGAAGTAATGGTGATGTGGATGGTGGATGAAGTAATGGTGATGTGGTGGTGGATGAAGTGATGGTGATGTGGATGGTGGATGAAGTAATGGTGATGTGGTGGTGGATGAAGTGATGGTGATGTGGATGGTGGATGAAGTAATGGTGATGTGGTGGTGGATGAAGTGATGGTGATGTGGATGGTGGATGAAGTAATGGTGATGTGGTGGTGGATGAAGTGATAGTGATGTGGATGATGAAGTGATGGTGATGTGGATGGTGGATGAAGTAATGGTGATGTGGATGGTGGATGAAGTAATGGTGATGTGGTGGAGGATGAAGTAATGGTGATGTGGATGGTGGATGAAGTAATGGTGATGTGGTGGAGGATGAAGTGATGGTGATGTAGATGGTGGATGAAGTAATGGTGATGTGGTGGTGGATGAAGTGATGGTGATGTGGATAGTGGATGAAGTGATGATGAATGGTGTGGTGTGGGAGGTCAAGTGGCTGTAGTGGTGAGTGATGTGGATGGTGGATACTCCCTGGTGGATGAATGGGTGGTGAGTGGCATGTGGTGCAGATAGGATGGAGTCAGGATGGTGGAAATAGCCCAGCAGTGGTGGACAACAGGATGTGAGGTGGTGAGCACTGGTGGTGGTGTGGTGTGGTGTAGAAGCAGCCGGTGAGGAAGGAGAGGTGATAAGAGAGATAAGATAAGAGGGTGAGCAGGTGAGCACTGATGGTAGCTTGATTTAGTGTAAGAGATAACAGCAGAAAATAATAAAAGATATACCAAAACATGCTACTATGAGCAATAGAAATAAAGAAAACAATACGTTCCATAGCAACTAGTGAGAATAAGCTCCTTGACTAACCAATATAAGCTTACATACTAAACAACAGCCACATCACAACATTATGGGAGAGGAGGCAGCCATACATAAGCTGGGGAAAGACGAGACTATTGCAACACATCTCATCTCCTCCACTACACATTTAGTTTCAGAACTCATGTGGGTACCTTTAAATTTTTCATACACACTGACACACACACACACACACACACCCTTTCTTTGTGTTCTTGTAACTTTATTTTTTTTCTGGTAGCAACAACATTAATTTTTCTTGCTTACAATCTACTTCTCTCTATCTCTCTCTCTCTCATAAATTTTGCAATGTCTTTCTTTTCTAGTATTAATCACTTTTCTTTATTTCGCACATGTTTTCAAGCTAGCATTCTCTCTCTCTCTCTGTCAGACACACACAGCACCCACAAATCCGTCCATACTTGCCATCCCTCAGCTGGTATTCCCTCTGGCGGACCAGCTGGGAGGGCAGGAGTGGACGCGTGTGTGCCCTAGAGGTGAGCTGGTCCTGCAGGGTGGTGGCTAGGGTGGCGGCACTCTCCTTCCTCATGTTGCCGTGGATTAGCATCTCCACGTGAAGCCCCGACAGGAAGCGAGGAATGAATGCCTCCACTGTCTCTACCGTCATCTCTGTTTATGGGGTGAATCAAAGATTTATTGGATGGATGAGGTGAGGGAGATGAGTATACTGTCTTTGTGGGTGGGAGTGTTGGTTTAACTAAGTGGAGGAGTTGTGGTGTTTGTTTATGTTTGTTGGTGGAAGAATTGTGGTTTGCTCATGTTTGTGGATGGAAGAAATGGTTGCTACTCATGTTTCTGGGTGGATGAAGTGTGGTTTGCTCATGTTCATGTGTGGAAAAAAGGGTGGTTTGCTCGTGTTTGCTGGTGGAAGAAATGGTGGTTGTTAAATTTCTGGGTGGGTGAAGTGTGGAAAAATTATGCTTGTTTATCTCTTTGTATCTGGAAGAAAAGTTTATGTAAGTTTGTGGGTGTAAGAAATGGTTTGTTTTTTCTATTGTTAGTAAGTGGAAGAAGTGATTTGTTTGTCTAGTGTGGGCAAAAGAAATGGTTTGTTTATTTATTGTGGGTGGAACAAGTGGTTTTTTTATCTGTCTGTGGGTGAAAGAAATGGTTTGCTCATCTGCTTATGGAAGGAAGTAGAAATTTGCTCATCTCTTTGTGGTTGGAAAGTGTTTTTTTTTTTTTACATCTGTTTGAGTGGAAGAAGCAATGTTTGTTGAGGTTTGAGGGTGGAAAAAGGAACAATAATATTTTTCTTACTCAGTGGAAGAAATGAAAGTCCGTTTACTTTTGCCTGACATAAAGACAAACCCAACACTTATCTGAACTGTCATTGTCTTCTTCCCTTTCAACAACATGCCAACAACAACAATGGGGAGCCACTCACCATTAGTAGCCTCCAGCAGCTCCTCCTTGGTCCAGCCGTGCTCAGCCAGCAGCAGGGAGGTGTAGTGAACAACATGTTGGTGTGGCTGGTCAGCATTGAAGTTACGCAGCCCCCTCACATACTGCAGCGAGAGGCATTGAGGTGGTGAGGTGAAGCAGTGGTGAATAAGTGACTAGATTTCATAATCACTTAAAACCACAAGAAATCAAAAAAATGCCTCCTGCTTTTATCTACTTTTCATTTATTTTGTTTTTGTAAGAGGGAAAAGCTGGTCAAAAACTGAAGGGCAACAAAAATTATTAAAAAAAATAAAGGCCCATTGAGGTACAAAGTAATGGGGAAAGATACTCACAGCGTCCTTAAGGATCTCAAAGCGCTTGGGATCAACAGTGAAGGACGTCATGCGCTCCATTATCTTCTCCAGCAGGACATGCAGCTTGTCGTTGTAGCCCTTCACCAGCAGCTGTGGTGCAGAACACAAAGCATCAAGACACTGTCCTCACATCACATTTCTTCCTCTCCCAATTATACCTTTCCCTTATATTCTGTACCTCCTCCACCTCTAACTCATTCAAATCTTTTTTTTATTTTTCATTTTTATTGAACCCACTCTTTTTGTTTTACTCCATATTCTCTTTACTCACTCAACCTCCACTTAGATCTCATCTCTTCTACAAATATATACTCTTGAATCTATCTTCCTCTTACTCAACACTACCTTCTTTCTCGAAGACTACTCACGAAACTCCTTTTTACTCAAATTCCTCACACATCATTTCTTCTCCTGACCTCTTGAATCCACCTTTCTCTTACCCAACACCAGCTTTTTTTCTCTCCAAGACTCCATCCACTCCTCAAACTCCTTTTTCACACAGCATCCACCTTTAACACCTCATTTCTCCTGATGCAAAGTCTTGAATCCACTTTCCTCTAATCCAAAATCAGCTTCTCCCTTTTCTAAGATTCCACTCCTTAAACTCCCTTTACACTCAGCCTCCACTTCTAACACCTCATTTCTTCTCCGAATGTATACACTACCTTCTCCTTTCTTCAAGGCTACACTCAAACTCCTCACATACATCACTACCACTCCTAATCTATACTTTCATTCTACCTACCCCTCAAAGCTCCCCAACAACAAACATATCCAGTCTCACCGTCAGGCCATATTTGCTATTAGACAGGGAGTAGGTGAGGCCAGCTAAATCAGCTGCATAGGTGTACTCAGTGAGGGCATCACGGAACAACTGGGCAAAGATGTGAAGCTGGTTGGTGTGGTGGGGGTCCAGGTAAGCAACAGGACTAAAAAGCTCTGTGAACACAACAGCCTTGGGAAGTTTGTACTCATCGTCTTGCTTGAACCACACTCGGGCGAAGGGAGTCTGGCTAATCATCTCCGGAAGTCGATTGGTTTCCTGAGGGCGAAGTGTTGAAGTGCGTAGTTATTGATCGTTTTTGTGGGTAATGGTAAACTCTGTCCACCTTATTAGTGCAAGGATTGACCAGTATCTCATCTCTTTCACCTTTGTTCTTTCCACCTTATTAATGCTTGTTAACCAGTATCTTCATGCTTTCATCTCTGTCCTGTCTATTGTATTACTTCAAAGACTGAGTTATCTCTCATCTTTCATTCCTATTGCCACCTTCACTCCATCCTTGTTCTTTCCACTTTATTAATGCAACAGTTGACCAATATCTTCACTCTTTAATTTCTGTCTAGCCCATCTTATTACCACAGACTGACGGTTCTCTCCACTCTTTCATCCCTATTCAGATAACTTAATTCCTTCATCCTTGTTCATTCCACCTTATTACTGCAAAAGTTGACCAATTTCCTCACTCTTTCATCTGTCCTGTTCAACTAATTACGAACAAAATTGACAGTTATTTCCACTCTTTCATTCCTATTCAAATGCCTTCCCTACATCATCACTGTCCTATTCACCTTACTTATATCCACTGCACAACAACCCATCTACAACAACAACACTAGTGACAAGTTACCTGAGGGTCATTGTACAGGTCGAAGTTAGTAGGGACAAATTCATTCCTTGAGGGCAGCTGGAGGAGGTCATTGTAGCCAGCATCCCTCCACCTTTGCAATAGCTCCTCCTCCACACACTCCATCTTGTAGCAGGTACCATACCACTTCTCTGTACAAGTCACCTTCTCCTCCAGTGCCTTGCCTACCACTGCAATTCTAAAAAGAGGAAGTCAGAAATGAAATGAGAGGAAAAGAGTAATGGAATATTAAGATGATAAAAAAAAAAAAGTAAGGAGATTGAAAAAAACAGATAAGGAGTTATGGAAATAATAAAACAACAACAGATGAAAATAAGATAATAAAAAAGATCTAGAATAAAAACAAGTAAAGGAATACAGAAATTTAGAGACCTTCACTTCATAACATAAGTATGAGACATAGATAGCTGGAAACCCTAAAATAACAAAGACAAGTAGTAAGGGGACACAAAGCTCTGGCTCTCGAGTATTTGTTACTACCACCAAGATCTACATCAGGTAACAAGCTGGCCTGGCATTGATATGGTTGGCAGATTGAGTCTCGTTCGGTTTCCTGAGTTTAAGCTGCTTAATGGAAGATCACTGCTATGTTTGGAGCACCACAGTGGGGAGTTCGGTTCACCTGGCTGGATGTGATAGATACCGGAACTAAAATTAACAAATGAACTTTAAAGAGGTATTCAGGGACCCTCACCTAATACTTTCAGGCGTGAGGTGTTCCAGGACCATGTTGATGAGTTCCGGTTTGAATTCACTCAGCAAATAGCCGCCACACAGCACCTCGTCCAGCGGGTAATACTGTAGGAGAGAAGGAAGGGCATGACATCACTATCTGTATGTCCTATCAAGTGGTCCAGAAGTGTTGTGAGTGTTTCTGTGGTGTGTATGTGAGTCAGTTGTCTTATTAAGTGGTCCAGGATTATTGTGAGTGCTTCTGTGGTGTGTATGTGAATCAATATATCAGTTCAAGAATGAGGTTAAGAATGGGGTTATTTAATTTCTTTCATGTTATGTTCCTTCCTTGAGAACAAATGATGAGACACCCAAACATATAAGAATGTAATCATCAGTTCTTCATCATTCTCCCTTAGAGAGAGAGAGAGAGAGAGAGAGAGAGAGAGAGAGAGAGAGAGAGAGAGAGAGAGAGAGAGAGAGAGAGAGAGAGAGAGAGAAACTTCCCTAAACAATCATTACAATCCTAAAAACAACTCCCATCACAAACTGTTAGAATAAGTAAGACATCCAAGAACACTTAAGAACTGTCATTCGCTCAATCATTACAATCTTAAAAACAACAACAACATCCATTAAAATCTGTTGAAATAAGCAAGACATCCCTGAAGACTTAAAAACTATCATTCATTCGATCATTAATCTCAAAAACGACTTCTTCCATTAAAACCTTTGAAAATAAGCAAAACATCCTAGAACACTTGAGTCATCCGTTCCTCATCACCATCACCCTTCATAACTGTCAGCCTTCCGACACCCGCCACTCACATGTAGCTGCTCCGCCAGGCCACAGGTGTAGGACTGAGGTTGCTCCTTGTCCTTGAAGCGGAAGGTCATGGAGCTGAGGTCCCTGCACTCGTCAAACACCCACTGCTGGGGACCCTCCTTCTTCAGCAAGTTGAGGTACTGTAGGGGGTGAGAATGTTTAACTGAAGCAAACTGAATGTGGAAATTGATGAGTCTCTTCTTACTCCTCCTTTTTTACAACTTCATATCCTTCAATCTTACCTTATTTGTTGCTTCTTGCTCCCACTTTCTTTCATCTCCCTATCACTTACTATCATATATTCCTCCTTCTCTTAGTTCTTTCTTTGTATTATTCCTACCTCTTCCACCAATTCCTATCTTGCTTTTTACCTTCTCTTTGTTCCTTCTTTTCTCCATTTCCTTTCTTCCACTTCTCCCCCACACAACTCAAGACCACTCACCTGAAACACAGCTGTCACGATGTCCTCTACGTGCTCAATGCCTTCCTCTGTTAGGTCAACATTCACCACGAAGAAAGCAAACCCCTTGGCACCCGACTTTTGACCCCCCACCAGGGAGTTGACCCAGCCCCGCCCCTTCAGGTAGGACAGCAATGACCCTGGCCCCTCGTGTCCTATCAGGTGCCCCAGGTAATGGCCAGGCTGAAGAGGGAAAGGTATAAAAGTTGTTTGGTTTAAAGTGATGAGTTACTGGAGCATATTCTGAGACAATTCTGCCCACATAGCTACCTCATAAGTAAAGAGAAAATTTCACATTAATAGTTTTTGCTTTTAAGAATTTTCCTTTACTACAAAATGTTGAATCATGAAAAGTAGAGGAAAGTTGATGTAAAAAGTATGTCAATTAACTCTTAAAGTATGGGGGGTTGATTTACTTTTGTCTGTTACAGCGGGGAAAAATCACACCTGTCGAAAATGCTAAAAATATTTTTTCCTTATAAAAGCATATTTCTTTGTGTTATTCAGAGTACAACAACGTAGTTTTTAACATGTTATGACCTCTGAGAGCAAAGTTATTGCATATAAAAAAAATTCTCCCTGAACCCATGGCAGAACCCGCTGCTAAGAAATACCCCCCCCAAGCTCCAATAACACTGCGTGCACGCACTCACTCACTCACTCACTCTCTCTCTCTCTCCTTTCGAGCATCTGAATTTGATGTAAAAATAGGAACTTTTGCACTTTCATGTCAAGAAAATGCAAACTCAGATATATGAAACGATGTGCAAAACAGGGAAAGAAAAAGAAACCACATATTACAAGTATTGTGGATTTCTATAATAATTAGAATCTAGCAACTCTTATTAGCAATGTGATTCACGTGACTTGGCTGACAAGCACAGTCCTGTAGAGGCAACCATGGGTGACACACACCAGCGCATTGCTCGTGGGGAGTACGTGAGGAGGTTTATGAATGTCACTGTGAGGCTTGGTCTTTATCTCCCAGATCACTATCAGAATCACTACTGAAGTCTTCACTTTTTTCTATCTCAATAAAAAATCACTGTCTTCATTTTCATCACTGTCCTCAATGTCATTACCAAGTAACACTGACATAACATCACTCAGAGTACCGTTTTCTCCCTCCGGGTCACAGGGGTTGCCAGATGTCGCCTCAAAATGGGAAAAGATGACCTATTGTGAGGGCTCAAGTATCAATAGTGAGGGGGAAAGATTCAAACGTATAGCACGGAAAAATCATGATTCCCGGAACAATCCCCGCCTCTCCGCACGCGACGCTACAATCGTCCCGAAATGATCACCGTACGTTAAGGGTTAAAAAAGTGTGTGTTTTTTGTGCCTTGATTTGTTTCTAAAGTTGTAGTGTGTTATTATCTTACTTTCTAAAGGCTCTAGTTAAAGTGACACAGGGTTTCTATTTTTACAGTTTTCATTTACATTAGTGCTATAGTTCTGTAAAATCATCTAGAACATAAAGAAATGACTACTGTACCTGTAAACAAACACAAGAAAGTATGGTAAATAAAAAAAGATAAAATAAATAAATAAATAACAAGAAAAATCAGCACTGTAACCATGAAACAGCAAAAGACAAGACTGCTGAGAACCAGACTCTCTATACTACACTTTGGTAAAATAATGCACACACACACACACACACATCCAGCACACTCACAGCAGTCTTGTAGTGTGGGTGTAGATCTGGGATGGGGAAGGTGATGTACAGGTTACGGATGTCCTTCACTGGCACCACGTATCCCACTTTGCGGCACTGCTCTGGGCCAAAGGGGTGCCTAGCCCACTCTGGCACTGAGACACTTTTGTTCTCCACCTCACTGAAAAGTGACAACACCATCTCCTCCAGCTCATCCAGGCTCTCTGTGGAAGGGCAGAGCATAGGATGAAAGGACTGGAGGTTAGTGGAAATAGAAGAGTGAATTAATCATATTTACATACACACAAATACACAGGAGAAATAAGATACAGGAAGTAATAAAACTGAATGATTTAAATACAAACACACACACAGAAGGATTAGGATAAAGCAGAAAAGATTATAAAGAGGAAATAAGATGGAATGATTTAGAGAAGTAAGATAAAGAAAAGGAGATAAAGAAAGAGAAGATAAAAGACATGTTTGACATATTTACACACACATACAGTTCCACTAAGACAATACAAGTGGATAAGAGATGAAGAATAACTAACTTCCTAATATTCACACCAATAAACACACATAACAGATGAAGAATACCTAACTAACATTTACATAGACACACATACAAACATACAAAAAGCAAAGATAGCAGCACCCAATACACACCCTTGCCCAGCACTGCCAGGGCCATGATGTTGGAGGAGTACCACTTGGCATGGAACTCCAACAGGGCATCACGCACATTGATGCCCTGCTCTTTAGGTATGATGTCCAGAGTGTCCTTGTTACCTGGCAGAGAAAAGAAGATGGAATTGTAAACCCACCTTGATTCACACTCTTGTTTTGGCTGGTCTGTACTCAGTGAATGGGTGAATAAGCTTAATCTGACAAATTCATTCAAAGGCACTAAGGTTAAAACCATCAGTAATGATGCACTTAAAAGAATGAGTAAATAAAGAAGTCAAGTAAACACGGCAGGTCTTATGTTTGTTATACTATGACTATATACATACATACATACATATACCTAGACTGTCTTCCATAATAAGAGGGGTAGCCAAGACAAGGCACACAACTTTCAGAGTTACGCTCCTTTCGAACACTCTCTCAGCCCTACCCACTGACAAAGATGACACAATATTCCTGCCCTCACAGTTTGGAGAGTAAAGTGAAGAAACAGTATTTATATTCATACTTAGGATTATCTATGATGAAGAACACATGTCTGGAGGAAGATGGATGAAGCGTCATGAACAAAAACATCATCATTACCACCACCACCTGTTCAACTCACCCGTGCCAAACTTGCTGAAGTCATGTGTTGGGTCAGCTGTCGATTTCTCCAGTTGCGCTAGCCTCCAGTAGTCATTCTGGATGTTCTTCTCATGCTCAGAGTTGACGGCATTCACCTCCCTGTCCACGCCTCCCTCAGTGAAGAGTGGTGTCACGAAGAACTGTGCAAACCTGAGGGAGTGGCAAAAATCTTGATTCTCTGTGTATTTCAAAGAATCTTACTGTGTTTTCTTGCCTATTTGTGGCTTGGCAATTGTGGATTTGTATTTTCATAGATATAAAAGTCCCATGGAATACCAATATTGTATTGATGTGTAACTATTACAAATACCGCCAAAAAAGTGTGCAACTTATGATAACTGAAAGAACTATCCAGGCTCTTTTAGGCAACTCTGAAAATTCTCCATTATAGTCCTACTATCCTAAATTAAAGGCTAGGGTGGGGTCAGGTAGCAGGACGCACCTATTTACAGCATTGCCATATTTCTGCAAGAAGTTGCTATGACTTCTCTTCTTCCTCCTTCCCATATCTGCCTCTCACTGCCTCCCTCCTCTCCTTCCCTTCTCTCTCTCTCTGTTTATATTACTTTGCTTCCTTGATATTACTTTTCATGCTATAGTGGCCATATTAAAACTTTGACATTATTTCCACACCATCCAATGGGGAAAAAATCTCGGCGCATTTTTTTTTTTTCTTCTTTTTTTAGATGTTTCCCTGATAGAGCTAAATCCTCACCTGGGATCACTCAGGAGGACGTGACCCGGTCTCATTCAGTTGCCCTGAGTGTTGCTCCTCGGGGGAAGTTTCAAAACATTTATATTTATAGATAAACCAATGTAATTTCCATTTTCATACTATCAGGTTATTTTATATAAGCATAATTGTTACACTACCTATCCATCTTTCAACTCCAGTGAGTTAAAAAGTACAGAAAGATTTTAAAGCAACACTGTCAAATATTGATGCTACACTTCTTCTGCCTCATGTAAATACCTTATGGCCAATAAGTGTGTTTTTCTTTGATACATTATAATGGGTTTACCAAATTTTCATTAATATGAATTTACCTCCCTTGTGGTGCTTTTTATATGTCTCACAAATGTTACTCATTGCGGGTTTAGGAAACCTGGCAATGCTGTACAGAGGTCCAGGCGTGTCCTTGACTCCACCCTAACCTTTAATTTAGGATGGTATACCTATAGTTAGTTTAAGTTAAGAAGAAAGGGTGCCACTGCAGACCATCAAAGACAACAAAGTAGAAGAGGACAAAGTGGTGTGAGGAACAGGTGGGAAGTTTGTAGCCAGTCACTGGATGGTCTTGCAAGGCGCCTGGTGGTGTGTGACGGCCTGTGTGGTCACACACTCTACACGTCATTATATTGAGAACGTGCACACACTGTGACTGCAAGGCAGAGCACACTGCTGCCTTGCTGAGCAGTCACTGTGCTCTGTGAGGTGCTACACACAAAGCAGCTGCTTCTCATGATACAGCTGGATATGTGCAAAGCTAATGAAACAATGCATGGTGTGCTGCACCACACATCTTGCAAAACTCATTTATGATTACACTGAAAACTCCCCATCAGTTAGGTTAGGTTAAGAAGAAATCTATGAATGTGCAAAGCTGCAAATGCTAAACTGTGAATAGGTGAGAATGATGTATTTCCTAAGACAACACTGCATATTACAAATTTTAGTTTACAATGAAGGTTAAGATCTAGACGTCAGGTGCAGGAGTACAAGAATGGGACTATTTATGAAAGTACAGTGGTACCTCACCACACCGGACTTAGCAGTAACAGATTTAGCTAAATATGGACTGGTCAGACACTGGCCAAATTTTTTCCAGGAATCCCTGGTTCCATGTGGCCACACGGCTGAAAACACATGACATGATAAACAAGCCAAAAAACTCACAATACAAAAAATGAAGCAACGAGTAAAGACGACAAATGAGAAGAAAATGACACTGCATTAAGCGATGTAGCAGCAGAAAGTAAATGATGTCAACAACATTTAGGATGGGGGAAGCCTTTTCTACATAAATCACAACTTGATTTTAACCTCAACAGTGATGTGAAACAAAAGTTTGAGTGATTTCTGAAGTAATTTTGGATACATTAATTCATATAGAAACAGAGGAAGAGAAAGGACAGAGACAGAAGGTAAGGAGATGAAGCAGGGTTAGAGAAAGAAGACAAGTCCGTGATCTATAGAAAGGTGGCAATACTGGGAGGATCCTAGTGAAGGCCAGGGTTACACCTAAATGACCAGTTTGCATTTGTCTGTGCATCAATTTTTTTTTTTTTTTTTTTTTTACATTATGGCCAATAGTGCCTGTAAACATACCTGAAGAGCATATGTGGAAAGCTCTGTTAAGCTTCCGCCCGTTAGTGGTGCAGGCAGTTTTATTTATTTATTGTTCTTGCATGTCTATATAACTGATATAATTTTTTCCAATTAATTTTTTTGCTATAAAGATTTTTATTACTGTACAACAATCAGGTTGCTTAAATGTTCAAAATATCTTCATATGTTATCAAATTAAAAGGAATAAATTACTGAAAAAAGGGAAAAGGGGGCAGTTAAAGGTCTTGGGGACAAATCTCACTCTTTAACAGACAATTTGCAGTAATGGACAAACCCTCATCCCAAGTGTCCATTATGGTGAGGTACCACTGTATAGAAGGAAAATGACAGAGAGGTGATGGGCCGGAGAACAAGACTAGGAATATCACAGAGTTTGAGAGAAAAGGATGGGTGGTGTGGGGAGAGGAGCAGGGCCTGATGAGGAACAACTGGAAAGGTTGTGGTTGGTCAATGGACGGTCTTGCAAGACACCTGATGATGTGTGACGGGCTTGTGGCCACGCTATATGCTATATGCACATTGTTATGTTCAGGAAGTGCACGCAGTGTGACCGCACAACAAAGCACACTGCTGCCTTGCTGTGCTCTGTGAGGTGCTGCTTCTCATGACACAGCTGGAGATGTGTCTGGTGGTGTGTGACGGCCTTGTGACCACACTGTCTGTATGTTGCTATATTGAGGATGTGCATGCAGTGTGATCGTAGGGCAGAGCACACTGCTGCCTTGCTGTGCAGACACTGTGGTGTGTGAGGCACTGCACAAAACGATGCTTCTTCCCATGACACTGCTGGACGTGTGCCTTGTGGTGTGTGACGGCCGTGCGGCCATACATTTTGCACGTCGTTATATTGAGGACGTGCAAGCAGTGTGACCGCAGAGCAGAGCACACTGCTACCTTGCTGTGCAGACACTGTGATGTGTGAGGCACTGCACAAAACGATGCTTCTTCCCATGACACTGCTGAATGTGTGCCTTGTGGTGTGTGACGGCCGTGCGGCCATACATTTTGCACGTCGTTATATTGAGGACGTGCAAGCAGTGTGACCGCAGAGCAGAGCACACTGTTGCCTTGCTGTGCAGACACTGTGGTGTGTGAGGCACTGCACAAAACGATGCTTCTTCCCATGACACTGCTGGACGTGTGCCTTGTGGTGTGTGACGGCCGTGCGGACATTCATTTTGCACGTCGTTATATTGAGGACGTGCAAGCAGAATGAACGCAGAGCAGAGCACACTGCTGCCTTGCTGTGCAGACACTGTGGTGTGTGAGGCACTGCACAAAATGATGCTTCTTCCCATGACACTGCTGGACGTGTGCCTTGTGGTGTGTGACGGCCGTGCGGACATTCATTTTGCACGTCGTTATATTGAGGACGTGCAAGCAGAATGACCGCAGAGCAGAGCACACTGCTGCCTTGCTGTGCAGACACTGTGGTGTGTGAGGCACTGCACAAAACGATGCTTCTTCCCATGACACTGCTGGACGTGTGCCTGATGGTGTGTGACGGCCGTGCGGTCATACATTTTGCACGTCGTTATATTGAGGACGTGCATGCAGTGTGACCGCAGAGCAGAGCACACTGCTGCCTTGCTGTGCAGACACTGTGGTGTGTGAGGCACTGCACAAAACGATGCTTCTTCCCATGACACTGCTGGACGTGTGCCTGATGGTGTGTGACGGCCGTGCGGTCATACATTTTGCACGTCGTTATATTGAGGACGTGCATGCAGTGTGACCGCAGAGCAGAGCACACTGCTGCCTTGCTGTGCAGACACTGTGGTGTGTGAGGCACTGCACAAAACGATGCTTCTTCCCATGACACTGCTGGACGTGTGCCTTGTGGTGTGTGACGGCCGTGCGGACATAAATTTTGCACGTCGTTATATTGAGGACGTGCAAGCAGTGTGACCGCAGAGCAGAGCACACTGCTGCCTTGCTGTGCAGACACTGTGGTGTGTGAGGCACTGCACAAAACGATGCTTCTTCCCATGACACTGCTGGACGTGTGCCTTGTGGTGTGTGACGGCCGTGCGGACATACAATTTGCACGTCGTTATATTGAGGACGTGCAAGCAGTATGACCGCAGAGCAGAGCACACTGCTGCCTTGCTGTGCAGACACTGTGGTGTGTGAGGCACTGCACAAAACGATGCTTCTTCCCATGACACTGCTGGACGTGTGCCTTTTGGTGTGTGACGGCCGTGCGGTCATTCATTTTGCACGTCGTTATATTGAGGACGTGCAAGCAGAATGACCGCAGAGCAGAGCACACTGCTGCCTTGCTGTGCAGACACTGTGGTGTGTCAGACACTGCACAAAACGATGCTTCTTCACATGACACTGCTGGACGTGTGCCTTGTGGTGTGTGACGGCCGTGCGGACATACAATTTGTTCGTCGTTATATTGAGGACGTACAAGCAGTGTGACCGCAGAGCAGAGCACACTGCTGCCTTGCTGTGCAGACACTGTGGTGTGTGAGGCACTGCACAAAACGATGCTTCTTCCCATGACACTGCTGGACGTGTGCCTTGTGGTGTGTGACGGCCGTGCGGACATACATTTTGCACGTCGTTATATTGAGGACGTGCAAGCAGTGTGACCGCAGAGCAGAGCACACTGCTGCCTTACTGTGCAGTCACTGTGCTGTGAGGCACTGCACACAGCACAGCTGCTTCCCATGACACAGCTGGAGATGTGTCTGTTGGTGTGTGACGGCCTTGTGGACACATCGTCTGTACGTCGCTATATTGAGGACGTGCACGCAGTGTGACCGCAGGGCAGAGCACACTGCTGCCTTGCTGTGCAGACACTGTGGTGTGTGAGGCACTGCACACAATGATGCTTTTTCCCCATGACACAGCTGGACGTGTGTCTGGTAGTGTGTGACGGCCTTGTGGCCACACAATTTGCTCGTCGTTACATTGAGGACGTGCACGCAGTGTGACCGCAGGGCAGAGCACACTGCTGCCTTGCTGTGCAGACACTGTGGTGTGTGAGGCACTGCACACAATGATGCTTCTTCCCCATGACACAGCTGGACGTGTGTCTGGTAGTGTGTGACTGCCTTGTGGACACACACTTTGCACGTCGTTACATTGAGGACGTGCACGCAGTGTGACCGCAGGGCAGAGCACACTGCTGCCTTGCTGTGCAGACACTGTGGTGTGTGACGGCCTTGTGGTCACACCTTATGCACGTCGTTATATTGAGGACGTGCACTCAGTGTGACCGCAGGGCAGAGCACACTGCTGACTTGCTGTGCAGTCACTGTGCTCTGTGAGGCGCTGCACACAGCATAGCTGCTTCTCATGACAACTGGACATATGCCTGGTGGTGTGTGACGGCCTTGTGGGCACACCTTATGCACGTCGTTATATTGAGGACGTGCACGCAGTGTGACCGCAGGGCAGAGCACACTGCTTCTTTGCTACCTTACTGTGCTCTGTGAGCTACTACAAATAATGCAGCTGCTTCCCATGACAAAGCTGGACATTTGCATGGTGTGCTGCACTGCACATCTTGCACAAATGACTTATAATTACACTGAAATTCCCAATCAGTTAGGTTAGATTAAGAGAGAAAATCTGAACATGTGAAGCCACAAATGCAATACTGTAAATATGTGGGAAACGGCTTTCTGAAACTCCTCTGTACTGCACCTCCATGACAATGACGAGATTCTAATCAACCTTCAAGGTTGTTATTATGGTTGTAGAAAGAGATCAACAAAATTTTTACCTTAGCAACATAAGAAACACCCTTGAGAATTTGACTAATCATTACTGTGACCTTTGAAAATAATGGTGGTATGAGAGCAGTGTTTTTTAATATGTGCCAAAATTATAAGGGAATTGCAAAGAACTTGACTCCTTCAAGTGTCTGTGACAACAAATATCAATGAGGTGGCAAACTACAAACCATGAAAGAGTTACAACACTATAATCCTTGTTATAATAATTACTGGAGAGAACAATATTAGGGAATAAGAAATACACACCGAAGAAAACATATTCCAACACAAACTACATCACTGAGCACCCCTAGCTACTACCATCACCAAACCCTGGCCCCCCACCTGTCCAGCGCCCCAGAGAAGGCATCAGGAGCCACGTCAAAGTAGTAGTTGGTGTGGTCTGCTGCAGTGTAGGCATTGCTGGACCCGCCATGCTCTGAGAGGTACTTGTTGTATTCATTCTCACACGGATATTTCTTGGTGCCCATAAACAGCATATGCTCGCAGAAGTGGGCCAGGCCAGGCAGCTCTGTTGGGTCTGACATACTGCCTGGTTGTGGGGGGGAGAAGAGGTATCAGTTTGTGGAAGATGGTAGGTGATTCAAGTGATAGATTTTAGGATTGGAAGAGGAGGAGGATGATAAAGTGTGTGGCAGATCTCATTCTAGTGACAGCTTTGTGGAGGGGGGAGGAGGAGAGGAGAGGAGAGGAGAGGACAGGAGAGGAGGGAGGGGAAGGGAGGGGAAGGGAGGAAAGGAGAGAGGAGGAGAGGAGAGGAGGAGAAAAAGAAGGAAGAGGAGGAGGAGGAAGAGGAAACATCAGTAAGTGACAAACAGTAAATCATTCAAGAAACAGTTCTGGGAGAGGAGGAGGAGGAGGAGGAGGAGGAGGAGGAGGAGGAGGAGGAGGAGGAGGAGGAGGAGGAGGAGGAGGATTCACCATCACCCTAACCCACCACCACCCCCACTAACAGCCACCACTCACCCACATGGACATCGAGAGCAGCAGCAGACTTGTCCGTGGCCGGGTCTGAGATGAGGAGAACCTTGAGGTCATTGTCGAGGACGAGCGCCCGGTACTGCCTCTGGTCCTCCTCTGACTTGACGATCGTGTCCATCTGCACCTTGACTCCCATAGTTGCTGAATATGCTGCTTGGTGTAACCTGACGGGATGAAAAAGCTATTCAAATCCCAGTGTGCTTGATTCGTAAGTATTTTTTTCAAGATTTTATCTTTTTCTTCAAAAAATGCCTAAACAAAAATGCCGACTTGGATGCCAGTTCCTGAGCAGATCCAAGAGTTAGCCAAAAGAATGGGATAAATAAATGTTTTGAAACTTTTACCTGTACATAATTTTACCATTACTAGAACCTTTGAGCAATTCTACATTAATCATTTGTATCTGATGAGAAAATTTGTATACAGTCGGCGCCACGGGTATTGGCGCGATGTTTTTTTTTCATCTGTAGCACTAAAACAAGTGCAATACTAACATGTATGTAGAACCTACCAGCCTCTAATATTTTTTGGGGAGTCCTTTCCTTTTCAGACAGCTCTCAAGGCATCGAGGAACAGATTCAGCCAGTCTTTGGAGCATTGAGGGTTCTAAGTTGTCCCAAATGTCCTTAATCTCCTTCACAAGCTTTTCCACAGTTGCTGTGTTACGTCCTCGTAGTCTTCGTTTTATTAGTCCCCACACATTTTCAATTGGATTGAAATCTGGACTATTACCAGGCCAATCGTTTATGTAATCCACTCCTACAAATTCAAGCCATTCTTTGATTAGTTTTGCTGTGTGTGCAGGGGCACCATCCTGCATGAACACCTCACTCTTACAGGCATCAAAGCAGTCCTCAAGATGGTCACACAACAGTTCCAAATATGATTCCTTGTTCACTGTTGTGTTTTTAGGTAATATAACCAGCTTGCCCACACCATAGTACCCAAATGCACCCCATACCATGACACTATCAGGGTGCTTGACTGTCCCCTGTGTGTACTTGGGATGGTACGGGTCCGCACCCAGACGGAGCCTAACCTTACCTCCTCGGTTCCCAGTAACATTAAATGTAGCCTCATCGGTCCACAAAACCTTCTTCCACTTTTCATTGTCCCAATTTAGATATTTCTTACAAAATTTCACACGATTGTGTTTCTGTTTCTCCATCAGAAGAAGTTTGCGTCGTGGTGCCCGATGCTCATAAGACAAATCGTCCTTGAGGCGGCGTTGTATTGTCCTAACAGACATATCTTGCAGGAGTTTTGGATTTTTTTTCTTTCAATTCTTTAGCTGTTATCCTTGGTTCAGCTTCCACCTGTCTTTGGATAACCTTCAGAGTCCTTTTTGATGTCTTTTTAGCTGGTCCAGTCCTCTTGACTTGGAGTGGGGGATAATCACCTCCGCTGTCTTGCATTTCTTTGTCCATCTCTGGACACTGCACAACGATACTCTGGTCTGGATTGATATATCCTTGTTAGACTTTCCTGCCTTATAAAGTGAGCTTATTGCTGCAATTTTCTCCCTTGTGAGCTCTGGGCCTCGTGGCATTATTAAAAAAATCCCACAAAAAACACAGCACGTCAGAGCGGAAAAAAAAAACAATTGATGCGGTCACGACTAATCACAAAAAGCAACTGAGTTATTCTATAGGTAATTGAGATCTTTATTGTCTGTACGTGGATCTTAAGCTTAGCCTACTCTACCATGTGCTTTCGCGCCAATACCAGTGTCGGTTTTCTTAGGTATAAAATGGGGGTCCTTAATAATTCGTCACGGGTATTGGCGCACATTTTTCGCGCCAATACCTGTGGCGCCGACTGTATATCTTTTAGTTTTCCCGTTTAATTTTTTTTCTAAGTACAGCTTATTTAATTTATTTTTTATCTTTAACTTTAATACCACTAGAAACTTTTAGCAATTCTACATTAATCACTTATATATGATTAGAAAGTACAAAATCAATCCATGTATCAATCTATCTATCTACATACATAAAAGGATGGCAATCCCATTTAGCTTTAATTATATTAATTTACAAAACACATTATCAATCACTTATATTCCTGTTCACTCCGTGAGACCATTATCAAACACTTATCCTTATATATCACCTAGCACTGTGGTCAAAGGATGCCTCTAGGTGCACTGCCCTTGCCAACACCAACAGAAAAAAAAAAAAAAGATAAAAGATAAGATAACAAACTTGTACCATTTCAGCAACCTTATCATGAGCGACAGATATTTAGAAACTCATGGACACAACAATAGTCACACTGACTGAAACGGCAGACAGCGCTACAAGGAAGTGAATTAAGAAATACATACTAAGAAAGAATAATAGGTAAATGTTGAGACAGGAACAACTTCTAAAACTCTAAGTATGATGACCTTAACCTCGTAGAGAAGTCAAAGAAGAAACACTAGAAAAGAACAACAGGTAAATTTTAAGGCTAGCTGTCACGACTTTCACCAGTGCCATGGCCAGCCTTCAAAATATGCTAATAAACATCTTAGTAACTCTAGAATACCTGAATAAACATGAAAAAATTGAGGTTGCAAAAGTTTTACAATAGAGAGGAAGAATTCTGAAAGAATATGAAGGACACTGAACTAATCCAGCTGTACATATTCTTAGTCTTTAAAAATATCCTAAAAGCTTTTTCATTCTAGAATACCTGAATAAATATGAAAAGTTGGGGTATTATAACTAGAAATAAAATTTGAAGATTACTTAACTAATAACCATCAGCACACATTTCTAGCTTTCACAATGTGTTAATCTGATCTAACTGCACACCACCATGCTTACATAACCATAAAAGACTACAAATATTAGTTCTTGTTCAGAAAATTATTCTTGGTTAGCATGCACAGTGGGTTGGTTACATCACGAACAGCCTTACATATCAACCTACAACCTCCCTGTCACCCTAACCTCTTCAATAATGAGATGCATCTTTACTGTAATTTTTGGGTATGATTAGACAATTCTATTTGCATTGGGAAGGATCTAAGGTGGTCAAAAGATAAATGGCCAGTCTTTACTATTCTCATACCAACATATGTTTCTGAAGCTGTACAATTGCTAAATATCAACCAGAATGAATATTAAAACGAATCCTAGTACTGAAAAGATTAATGACACTGCATGTGCCATCCGATGTGGAAATATTACCTGTAAGTGGAAAGAATTGTAGGAGAAACCCAATAAGTGTAGTGTTGTAGTTACATCACTAATTATTTAACACAAATGCATAAAACTTTCCCATCAGCTGAATTACACATTAACAAACCTGCAGGAAGTGGAAACATTGCATGAAATAAGCCAAGAGAACCGTGAGAACCCAAATATGTGTAGCGGCACGGTTGCATTACTAATTAATTAAGACACATATGTAACATCTTCTTTTCATTCTATTTACACTGAAACACACCTGTGCACATATATATGGGCTAAATGTAGAGCCAAGAGTGGACAAATAGAACCTTGAGAACCCCAATATGTGCAGCGGCATGGCTGCATTACAAATTACTTAACACAACTACGCAGCACCTTTCTGTCACTCTACATACACTCAAAAACACCCATGCACACCTGTAGGGGCTGGAAATATTACCTGAGAGTGGAGAAGAAGCCGAGGGTAGTTGAGGCTAAAAAACTCGCCCGTGAGCCAATTTTTTTTCCCGTTCGTCTTATTCCCGTATTTATCCCTCTTAACCCTCCTCCTCCTTCCACTAGTGCACTCAGTCTAGTCTGCAACAGTCTGCCATTACGTGTGCCCGTCACCACCACTCTGAGGAGCATTGACGGGGAGAGGGAGAAACGAAGGCAGGTTACGACAAGGAGGAGGAATCTCTCTGAGGAATGACTCGGCCGTACTGGCTGCCTGCCCCCTCTCGGTCCCCCATCTCTCGGCCCACTCTCCTCCCTCCCCCTAACCTTTATATTTTGTCTCAATCCTACAGTTTTATCCAATCTGCTCATAGATTACCTCATATTGCATTATTTCTATTGCCATATATGAAATTAAGAGGAAATAATTAGATTTTATTGTCTGCCTGCCTCCTTTCTCGACATTCTTTCCTACTTCCCCATGCCCCGCACTAAATTCCTAACCCTTATGTTTTACCTCACTCCTACCTCAACCAAATCTACCCCTGAATTACCCTTTGTTATTTTATTTATATGACTAAATATATAATTAAGAGGAAATATTTGGATCTTATCTGACTGCCCCTTCTCGGCCCCCATCTCTCTCGTCTCCCATCCTCCCCGTGGCTCCTGTCTTGTCTCACTTCTACCCTAAAGTTTAACAATCTGCTCCTGAATTATTCCATTGTTTGATCCCTATTACCGTATATGAAGTTATCAAGAGGAAATGGATCTTATTGCCCGCCTGCCACATCTCTTGGCCCTCGTTTACCCATTTCCTAGTTTTTGTCTCCCATACCAATGTTTAACCCAATCTGCCCATGAATTAGTCCATATTCTCTATTGCTGTTATAATATATGAATTTATACAGGCAAAAGTAATGTTTTTTTTTTAACCCAATTGGGGAATTAATAGTGATGTTTCATTTTATAAGTTAGTATGGTCCACTTCCGTGACAGGTGGTGCAGTTCAATCTTGCCTTCTTCGGCCCCCTTTCAGACGTTACTTTTTATTACTGTTAATATCTGTGAAGTTTTAAAACAATATACGATATATATATTTTGCGTTTTCTATATATACATGAAGCTCAACAGGCACATTAAGTAAAACTGACACTCGCGCCTATCTCACCTTGTTGTCTTCGGTCCTACGGTAGCCAGCACAAAACTGCATTAGTTACCGGAGAACTATTCATGATTTGAAACGAGTTATCTTTTTCCACATATACAGAAAAGTCAAAGCTAAAATGAAAAGGGATCGAGGAAAATTCACTTTCAACTCCAGAGTTCACTAAAATTAGGCGAAAAGGATTCAGAACCTACTTGCATATTGATCTCTTTCAAATATATATAATTTTATTATTTCTTATCAGATATTTCTGGCTAATAATCTTTTTCTATTACATTGAAACTAACTTCCTTGCAACTTACTTCCAAACCAATTCTTCCTTATTTCCTTAAACTACTTCGTATAACCTACACTACTCTATAGTTTACAATCTTTTCCTACGTCAAACATTCCAACAATCTACTCTCATACAATTTTTTTCTTACTTTATTGTAATATCATCTGTCTGGCTTGGTTTTTTTTTTTTTTTTTTTTTTACGAAGGTTCATGATTTACTTTTCATACCAATTCTTTCCTATTTTCTAATCTAACCTCTGTAACTCATTAACATTCCCACGAGTTCTATTTCTCTCCTGACTAAGATCTAGAGACTCTCATAACTGTATACAGCGTGATCTCAAGTGTACGGCCTTAAGGCTGAGTTTAATATTAGTCTATCGTTTTAATACTTCTAAACCTGTCATTGACTTGGCAACATTGGGGCACGTGGTCTCTCTCTCTCTCTCTCTCTCTCTCTCTCTCTCTCATAAATTCTTCCTATTCAAACTTGCGTCATGTACGTAAACAAGTTATAACTACTACTACTACTACTACTACTACTATTGTTGATGCTGCTGCTGATGCTGCTGCTGCAAGAAAAGATGATGAGGAGGAGGTTGAGGAAGCTGATGAAAGCGAAGATGCAAAGTAGTAGTAGTAGTAGTAGTAGTAGCAGTAGCAAGAACAGTAGTAGCAGGGGTAAGTAGTCGTAGTAGAATAAAGGGAACTAACCCAAACAAAGATATAAACCAAATAAACACAAGTACCACATCATTCAACACTGGGCTGACACAAATAAGACCAATGCTATTACTCAGAAGTTTGTACTAGTTAGTCAGCTTAGGTAAACACAACACACGTGGGCAGGTAACGTAATCAAATACACACACTTATGGTTACATTACAGAGAAGTGTGACCGATATGAGGTGACAAACAAGTATATACAAGAATAATAACCGGATAAATAAATAAATAAATAAATAAATAAATAAATAAATAAATAAATATATATATATATATATATATATATATATATATATATATATATATATATATATATATACACATACGTTAAAGCATAAGTATAAGAGATTACAATGGAAAATAATGTTTTTTTTCTTGTGGTATAAATAATGAGAAAGAAAAAAAAGTGGTAACGTTGGAATAAATAATTAATTCAAAGGGTAAAAAAAATCTAGCAAATATTAAAAAGTGAGATTGAAATTGAAAACTATTAAAAAAAAAATATTCACGAGAATGATAAAGAACAAGAAAGCATGTAAACTGACTGACTGATCAGTAACTTACAAGCTTAGTAAGTCAATTTGTACGTTGACAATTTTAACCCATTCATGCTGATGAAGCACACAGAGAGAGAGAGAGAGAGAGAGAGAGAGAGAGAGAGAGAGAGAGAGAGAGAGAGAGAGAGAGAGCAACAACACCATGACACAAGGAAATAACCCTCGAGAAAAAGAGAAAACGAACAGAAAGTAACAATATCAACACAAGACAAAAAAAAAAAAGAAGCAAACTATACTTAACAAAAGCTGCAAATTAAGTCACACACACACACACACACACGAGAGCATAGTAATCGAGGGGGAAACGTTAATATATGCACGACAACAGGGCACAATATAACACAGAGGGGACTTTCAATAATGATGACTCGCCGTAACCTTACTGCTGTTGACTGTTGGGAGAATGAGGCCGAGGACGCGAGGGAGGGAGGGCAAGGGCGGGAGGGATGCAGTGAGGCGGGCAAAGTCAGCAAACACAGAGATAGAGAAGCTGTGTCAGGGTGGCTACTGCTGCTGCTGCTGCTGCTGCCAGTTTTGATGCTCCTACTGCTTCTATTGCTGGTGTTACTACTGCTACTGCTACTACTACTACTACTACTACTACTACTATTATGATCTTTTCTGTTGTTAGTTGTGATGGCACTATTACAACAACTTACTACCACCACAACCGCCACTACTTCTACTACTACCACTACTATTACTACTACTTATAAATAGGGTCAACACACACACACACACACACACACACACACACACACACACACACACACACAGTGGAAAATTTACAAGACAATGGAAATATCAACACAATTATAACCTCTCTCTCTCTCTCTCTCTCTCTGAAAAGATCATAGAAATAAATGTACTAATGAAAACCAAAAATATTAACGTTACTTTTTTTATTTCATTTTATCACTTATTTTTTCCGTCTCTTTATCGTCCGAGGATTCCCTGAGATCTGAACCGAAATATTGGTTTAGTAGTGCATTCGATAATTTAATCTTTTTGTATGAGTGTTGATGGTCAATGTACGATAATTTACTCAATCTTGTACGAGTGACGACTGTTTTTTTTATCTTATTTTTTAGTTAGTTAGAGAGAGAGAGAGAGAGAGAGAGAGAGAGAGAGAGAGAGAGAGAGACTAACTAAACCATACACACACACACACACACAAAACGTAACAAATTTTAACCTAAACTCAAGTAAACCACGAGCACCACCACAAAACACACACACACACACACACACACACACACACACACACACACACACACACACACACACACACTAATTCACTTTAAGTTTACCACCAGTGGGGTTAGACGGCGAAGAACTCCTGCGGCAGAAACAGAAGAGGAGGCAGAGAGGAACCAGGAGAACCAGCAGGAGGAAGAACATGACATCCAAGGCGAAGTACTGAAGGAGCGAGTACTGAGCGCCTGGCATACGAAGGTGAGGGAGGCTGCCGAATAGATGAACCTTTCTGATCCATCCAACAGCGACCTCCAGCCCTGACTCCCTCGCCTTCACGTCCTCCTGCCAGAGTCTTGAGAACCTCCTGGCTGTGTGGCGGTACCTGAGGGGAAGAGGAGTGTATGAGAGAGAGAGAGAGAGAGAGAGAGAGAGAGAGAGAGAGAGAGAGAGAGAGATTAAGGGTGTGTAAATAGAATGTGTGTGTGTGTGTGTGTGTGTGTGTGTGTGTGTGTGTGTGTGTGTGTGTGAAAGAGAAAGATAAAGAATGAAAGAGGGACAAAAGAAAAAACGAGTTAGTATGGAAATTAGGAACGTAAGTAAGCATTTTCTTTATCAAAATGGTCAATACTAATTTATAAAGCAAAGGAGATGAAAATAGACAAAGAAGTATTACAAAATTAAGAAACACACACACACACACACAAAAAAAAAAAAAAAAAACACGATGAGGATTAAAACAAAATAGTCTACCATTAAAAAACTCAAAGAAAACGAAAGAACAGCATCAGTTTCGTGGACGAGAAGGAAACACAAAAGAAAACAAACAATACAAAGCATGAAAGAAAAAAAAAAAAAAAAAACAAGTAATCGTATGTACAAAAAAAAAAAAAAATAATAATAATAAATATAAAATAAAATAGATAAATAAATAAACAAAAAAGTACCAACACATCTACATCAACAAACACTCCACACTAACTTAGGATTACGGAGAACAGACGTAATAGCAGCGTGGATCCCTTCTTCAGATATCTCCGTCTTGTCCACCAGCACACCAAGACCCCTGTCCACCACCCGCCTGGCGTTGTCCCCCTGGTCAGCGAACACCGGGACAGCCACCAGAGGGACGCCATGGTACACTGCTTCGTTAATGCTGTTCTGGCCGCAGTGAGAGACGAAGAGCACCGTGTTGGGATGGCCTGGAGGAAAATATAAGGTAAGGTGTTGGTTTTCGCGAGTTCATTGGTTCGGATATACATTCTCCGCCGCACCTCCGCAGTGTATAGGGCTTGACTGAAGTGTTACGGGTATTTTTGAAGGTGTTCTTAAGGAGAGGTTAACGTGGTTTTTACATTATCAAGAGAAAAAAGTCTTGAGAATCCGGTTAATCATCTCTGGCGTTTGGAAAATAGTCGTGTCAAGAGCAAGGCGTTTCCATGGTTCTATAGACTTCTACTACTACTACTACTACTACTACTACTACCTGCTGCTGTTATTACTTCTACTACACACCCAGCAGATCGTGTTGTGGCAGCCAGTCCATGACCATCACGTTCTCTGGGAGGCGAGGCAGTAGGGCAGGGTTGAAGCGAAGGAGTACCCGCTGTGGGAGGCGAGAGAAGGCCGCGAGGAAGGCACGCATGACCTCCACGGGCACTGCTGACGCCTCGTATCCCGTGTAACCCAGGGAGAAGAGGACCACGCCTGCTGCAGCGCTTCCCACCTAAAGAATGGGATAAAAAATATGTGTGGATAATTATAGATGCTTGGAGAGCAGAGAGAAAGATGACATTTGTTACTTGTTTATAGCGTATTGCGATATTTGAGATGTAACGTTCCAGAAACCTTAGAAGATGAAATCCAAGCCAAGTTACTGAGGTTTTGTAAGGGTGTAGAGACAATAACGAAAAACAACAACTACTACTACCACTGCTACATCTACCACCATCACTACTACTACTACTGCTACATCTACCACCATCACTACTACTACTACTGCTACATCTACCACCATCAGTACTACTACTACTACTACTACTACTACTACTACTACTATTTACAAATAACTAAATACAAAAAAAATATGAAAGAGGAAAAGGTTGTGTGTGAAAATGGTCGCTTTTCCGAGAGAGAGAGAGAGAGAGAGAGAGAGAGAGAGAGTGTGTGTGACTTGCACTCTTCACATCAGGTAGTTAATCAACCAGCTGTTTTCATGAGTCAGGTGATTTTGTTTCCAGCAGGTGACACTGACCAAGAGAGAGAGAGAGAGAGAGAGAGAGAGAGAGAGAGAGAGAGAGAGAGAGAGAGAGAGAGAGAGAGAGAATAATCCAGAACTTAACGAACACACAATATAACGAGCATACACAGTGAACAAACAAACGAACGAACAAAAACACGTGAAATCAGCCACGTCAGGTTAGGTTAAGTTAGGATGTCAAGTAAGCCGAGGTGAGAGGAGGTTAAGTAAGGTGATGCAATATAAAATAAGGTAAAATTAGGAAGTTGACATAAGTTACATTAGATTAAGTTTAGGAGTGTTAAGATGAATGGATCCAAGTGTTAGGGCAGTTAAGTTAGGTTAGGTTAGGTTAAAGTAAGGTCATGTTAGGTTAGGTTAGGTTAAAGTAAGGTCATGTTAGCTTAGGTTAGGTTAGGTTAGGAAACTTAGCCTCTTTGTTATTGAGAGTGGTCAGTTTAGATTACATTAGAACAGGTTAGTTTCTCTTAGGTTAGGGTAGAATAGGTTAGAACTTGGCCATTTATTGTTATTGAGAGGTTAGGTTAGGTTAGGTTAGCCTCTGTTATTGAGAGTGATCAGGTTAAATTACATTGCATGAGTTTCGTTTCTGTTTGGTTAGGAACGCAAAATTAACTAACCCTGGTATAAAGAGCAACTAGATTACATTACATTAGACAAATTTAGGTTAGGTTAGGGCTTTGAAATTGAATTAGATTAGGTTAGCTTTAAAATGAACTAACTAAAATGTTGTGGGCTTTCAAGTTAGGTTATATTAGCATAGAAATTTCACCCCTACAGTACCATGACACTTTTTCATATTGACTCTACTTACTATTTGCTGATTTTATACAGCTTCAGAAACTTACGTGGGGGAAAAATAGTTAAGACTCAGGCCGTTAATCTTCCGACCCTTCCTAATGTCAATAAAACTCATGGTAAAAATGCATCCCAGTACTGAAGAGTTAAAATAAACTTACCCAGACGTTGAAGGCTTTAAGATTTAATACTATTACCTTAAAAATTTAGAATAAACTAACTAAGGTGTTGAGGGCTTTTAAATTAGATGACATTAGTTCAAGAATTTATAATGAGCGTACCCAGGAGTTGAGGGCAGGCGGTAGGGGGGAAGGAGGGCCACACTGGATGCAGCCGATGTAGTGGACGTGGGGCGGCATCAGCTTGGGGTAGTCCAGGAGCCAGTGGGAGTGGACCAGCACCGCCTCCACCTCGGACAGCAGCTGGTGACTCCTCGGGGTTTGTGGGGCGAGGCGCTGCGACAGAGAGGGAAGGGGGTTCTGAAACAACTGCGCCGCGCCTCCATTACATTCAAAAGGTTCTAGTTGATTTTCTACGACATTTTTAATGGTGTTTATAAGATTCTAGTGACAGATTATCGAAATATCTGTATTATTATTTACAAAAACACTCATGAAAGCACTTCTGCACCGGGTCTCTACTGCATTTTAAAGCTCTAGTTGATGTTACACGGGCTTTTAATGGTGCTTTTATGGTTCTAATGACAAATTAACGAAACATTTATTTCATCAACAGCAGAAACACTCGTCCTTATCTCCGCTACTATCAAAGGGCTCTGGTTGAAGTTGGACAGGTTTTTAAAGGTGTTTTATGGTTCTAGTGATAGATTAACTAGATATCTATATTACAATTAGCAGAAACATTCTTGAAAACCCACCTAATAATCTCTGTTGTCTTTGAAAATAGTCATGGTTAGAGAGTAAACCGTTTCAGAATTTTCAGAGGCGTATGCACGAGCACACACACACACACACACACACACACACACACACGTATTGATCACGGGCTACAAATAATATTAAAGTTCGGTTGTAAGGTAAAAATCAGGAGGAGGAGGAGGAGGAGGAGGAGGAGGAGGAGGAGGAGGAGGAGGAGGAGGAGGAGGAGGAGGAGGAGGAGGAGGAGGAGGAGGAGAAGGACGAGGAAAAAAAAAGCAAAATAAAACCAAATACTGTAATAACAATATCGAACAAAAACTAACAAAAAAACAAAAAAACAAAAGAAAAGAAAGGAACAAAAGAAAAATAAGGCAAAGAAAATAATACAGATAAACAGACAAACAGGTAAACAGACAGACATTCATGAAAGACTAACAGACAGACAGACAGACAAACATAAACAAAAACACAAAAGACAGACAGACAGACAGACAGACATATAGACAGAAGTATACAGACATAAAGAGAAGCACAGAAAGACAGATAGACAAACAGACAGACAGACATAAACATAAACACTAAAAGACACACAAACAGACAGACAGACAGACAGACAGACAGACAGATAAACAAAATGACAAATAATTTCAACATCCCACACCAAAACACCAACACAACCAAATGCACACACAAAAATAAAATAGGCAAATAAATCAATGAAAAGAAACAAATATATAAATAAATAAGATACATAAAAATGAATAAATAATAAAAAAAAACTAGACAAATGTAAAGATAAACACACATTAAACCCTGAAATAAAAAAAAAAAATAAATAAATAATAAAAGAAACATAACAGAATTTTGGCTAAATCTAACTACTTTTCGGGAACTGGCAATCAAGTGGGTCTTTTTTATTTTTTTTGTTGCCCTTGGTCAGCTTCCCCTCTTGCATAAAGAAAAAAAATAATACACGTGTCACCTGTCCTATCACCTATCACACCTCTGCTCACCTGTATATGGTAATCAGTCCTGGAGAGGTGGTAGCCAATGATAACAGACTCCGCAAGAGCCACTAGAGAGTTCCAAAGCCTCTCACGGAAGCCCATGTCAGCCCCCACCTCACTCAGGAAGGTGGGCACTATAGCTGGGGACTGGAACACACCCATTGCCCGGGCCTGGGGGAGGAACGGGGATTAGAGACCGTTCAGAAGAGGAAGTGAGTTTGGTAATGATTTAAGAAGAGAATAAGAGGAGGAAGAGGAAGGGAGGATATGAAGATGTGAGGATTACAGTAGTGGAAGAGGAAGTAAGGACAGAAAGTGAGGTTGGGAATGTGTGGAGAAGAGGAGAAGAGAAGGAGGGAAGAGTAAGGAGGTTGGGTATGTGTTGAGGAGGAGGAGGAGGGAGGAAGAGGAATTGAAGAGAGAGAGAGAGAGGAAGAGGGATTACAGCACGTTCAGAAGAAGAGGAAGTGAGGTTGGTAATGCTTGAAGAAAGAATAAGAGGAGGAAGAGGAAGAGAGGACGTGAAGAAGTGAGGAAGAGGAGGAAGTGAGGTTGGGAATGCGTGAAGAAGATAAAAGAAAGAGGAGGAAGAGGGAGTAAGAACGTAAGGAAGCGAGGAAGAGGAGAAAGAGGAAGAAGAGTAATAAAGGATGTGAGGAAGACGAAGAGGAAGGGAGGGCGAGAAGTGAGATTGAGAATGTGTGAAGAGAAGAGGAGGAGGAAAGAGTAAGGAGGTTGGAGATGTATTAAGAAAGAGCAGGGAGTAAGATAAAGTGAGGAAGAGAAAGAGAAAGAGGAGGAAGAGAAAGTAAGGAAGAGTAAGAGGAAGTGAGGAGAGGGAGTGAGGTTACGAATGGAGGAGTAGGAAGAGGAGGAAGAGAAAGTAAAGAAGTAAGGAAGAAAGCAAGAGGAAGAAGAGGAAGTGGGGACAAGAAGTGAGGTTGGGGATGCATGAAGAAGAGAAGAGGAGGAAGAGAGTGTAAGGAAATTGGGGATGTGTTGAGGAGGAGGAGGAGGGAGGAAAATGAAGTGAAGAAGAGGAAAGGAAGAGGAAGAGAGGAAGTAAGGAAGGTTTAAATAGAGAATGTGAAAGGGAGGAGGAGAAGAGAAGGAGAAGAAAAGAAGATTGGAAGTAGAAGGAAAGGGAGGAGGGAGGGAAGGAGTGGGGAGGAAATAGACAGGTGATGGAGTGGAGGAAAGCGATTAGATGGGGAAGAACGGAGAATAGGGAAAGAGAGAAGGGGAGAGAGTAGGAAGGAGAGAGGAGGAGGTAGAGGAGGGAAGGGAAGAGAGGGAGCGAGGAGTAAGTTGAAGATGATATATTATCTCTCTCTCTCTCTCTCTCTCTCTCTCTCTCTCTCTCTGTGTGTGTGTGTGTGTGTGTGTGTGTGTGTGTGTGTGTGTGTGCTTGCTGGTAATTTTATCATTCTCTAAACTTCATATATCTCCTTTCCGTTTATACTTTATCTTCTACTTATTCTTTCCTTTTTCCCTGACTGCATGGTTTTCTTCTCATAGCTCCATTACCCCCAAACACACACACACACACACACACACACACACACACACACACACACACACACACACACACACACACACACCTCGCCACCCTGGAAGGAGAACCCCCAGAACCCCACAACAGGCAGGCCAAGACGGTGAGCCAGGGCCAGAGAACACTCGTTAGCTATGAGGTCCACCAGCGCCACGGTGAAGTTGAGGCTAGCGAGGTGCTGGGCGAGGGCAGGATCACCGAGCAGCGAGAGGCAGTGAGCGTCTATCAGGGAGAACACGTCTGTCGGGATCTGAAAGGCAGCGAGAGTTGGAGAGTAAAGGGTAAAGAATAAAGGTGTGGATAATGTTAATACGATGGAAGGAATAGTGTAATTTTAGCTTTCAGTGACAAAATCTAGAAAGGAATGAGAGTAGAGAGTAGAGCAAAGGATAAAAAATAATGAGTGTTAATAAGATCGAAGGAATGATAGGAATTTTTAGTTTTTAGAGGCAAGATCTAGAAAAGAATACGAGTAGAGGAGAGATTAAAAGGTGGAGAGTATCAATATGATGGAAGGAATGGGGGAAGTTTTTAGCTCTTAGTGTCGAAATCTAGAAAAAGAATGAAAACAAAGAATAAAGGGGAAAAAGTGGAGCGTGTTAATAAGATCGAAGGAATGGGAGGGATTTTTAGCTCTTAGTGTCAAAATCTATAAAAAATTGAAAACAGAGAGTAAAATAGATAATAAAAAAGTAGAGGGTGTTAATAAGATCGAAGAAGTGCGGGGAATATTAGCTTTTACTTTTAGAATCTGCACGGGGAGTGGGAAATAGAGTTTTAGGAATGAAGAAATAAGGAAAATGTTAGTCTTTGTCAAAATCTGAAAGATCTTAGGACTGAAGGAATGAGAGGAATATACTCGTAATTTTTTGTGTCAATGTCTAGATTGAAATGAAAGTAGAGTTCTAGAAATGAAGGCATGAGAAATATATTACCATTTAGTGTAAGAAATAGGAAGAGAATATGAAAGTAAAGAGTCTTAGAAACGAAGGAATGGGAGGAATATCAACTCTTATTCTCAATCTCTGGAAAGGAATGAGTGTTAAGTGTATTAGAGTCTTAGAAACGAAGGAATGAGAGGAATAGATCAACTAATATTCTCAAACACTGGAAAGGAATGAATGTAAAGTGTATTAGAGTCTTAGAAACGAAGGAATGGGAGGAATAGATCAACTCTTATTCTCAAGCACTGGAAAGGAATAAATGTAAAAGTATATTAGAGTCTTAGAAACGAAGGAATGAGAATATAAACTTTCCCCATCAAACTCTGGAAAGGAATAAGTAAAAAGTGACTTAGAAGCGAAAGAATGTGAAGGAAATATGTTTTTATTCACATTTTAACCGTTCCTTTATGAGATATAACTGTGCGTGAGGAGAAATCTGTTGGAACTTAAGCTGGGCCTCAAAAACGAAGAAATATATAGTCTGCGTTTTATATTTGATCTTTAAAACACTGGAATTAGAATACATGGGAGAACATAAGAAAAAAACTGACAAAAAATGCTTAAAATATAGCGTAACATCACCACAGAGAGAGAGAGAGAGAGAGAGAGAGAGAGAGAGAGAGAGAGAGAGTAACGTGAAGAAAAACAGAAAAAGAAAGATCCAGATGGTTTCTCCTCCCCCTTCTCTCTCTCTCTCTCTCTCTCTCTCTCTCTCTCTCTCTCTCTCTCTCTCACCTGCCACAATCTTCTCGGTCTCTCCCACAGCAAAGAGGCGGGAAGCTGAAAAGTACCATCTCTCTCCATGTACGGGTACCTGCACACACACACACACACACACACACACACACACACACACACACACACACACACACACAGGGAAGAAAACATGGGATTAATTGGTGAGAATATGTGATAAATAACTGTAAGGAATGGAAGCATAAGAGAAGAAGAGATGGAGGGAAGGAAGGTGGAGGAAGAGAAATAAGGGAGAAGGAAGCATAGATGGAAATAAAGAAGGCAAGGAGAGAAGGGAATAAAAAAGCACAGAAAGAAGGAAAGAAGAGAGAGAGAGAGAGAGAGAGAGAGAGAGAGAGAGAGAGAGAGAGAGAGAGAGAGAGAGGAGAAAAGTGAAAGGGGGAAATATAGAAGAAAAAGAAGAAAGAAAAGAAATTTAAGAAAGAATAAAGGAGGGAAGGAGGAAAGAGAAAAAGGAGAGAGAAAGTTTAGTGGTAGTAGTAGTTAGTAGAAGTAGTAGTAGTAGTAGTAGTAGTAGTAGTAGTAGTAGTGTAAAGGGG
>NC_059266.1:865538-890538 GCF_017591435.1 Portunus trituberculatus
TAGTAGTAGACTAGTTAAAATCTGACACCTTCGGCGAGACAAACTAAATGTAGACTGAAGACTCTCTCTCTCTCTCTCTCTCTCTCTCTCTCTCTCTCTCTCTCTCTCTCTCTCTCTCTCTCTCGTAAATGGAACAAATGGATTTGCTCACTAAATTCCCGTTACTTTCTCAAAGAGGAGGAGGAGGAGGAAGATATATATCGTACTTTAAGGTAAAAGAAGAGAGGAAGAAGAGGGAAGAAGAGGAAGGAGGAAGTGATAGCGATTAGTGGGTGTGTGGGTGTGAAGGTGGTGGTGATGATTAATGTCGCTCTCTGTTAGTGGTGGTGATGGTGGTGGTGGTAGTGATGATGGTGGTGGTGACAGGGGTGGATGACTTTGCATGCGTGTTATGTGTTTAGTAGTAGTAGTAGTAGTAGTAGTAGTAGTAGTAGTAGTTGTTGTTGTTGTTGTTGTTGTTGTTGTTGTTGTTGTAGTTGTTGTTGTTGTTGTTGTTGTTGTTGTTGTTGTTGTAGAAGGAGGAGGAGGAGGAGGAGGAGGAGGTCTATTCGTCACACACACACACACACACACACACACACACACACACACAATACACGCTATTTTTCTACACCACCACCACCACCACCATCACCACCACCACCACCACCACTACCACCACCATTATTACCGCCAGATGTTTGTTACTTTTGTTTGTTAGCTTGTTTTTTGGTGGTAGTGGTGGCGGTGATCGTTACTACTACTACTACTACTACTACTACTACTACTACTACTACTACTACTATTGTGACTTGCTTGTCTATATTAATAATTGTTTATAAGTTATTATTTACACATTCTTTTTTCTATTGTTGTTGCTATTGTTGTTGTTGTTGTTGTTGTTGTTGTTGTTGTTGTTGTTGTTGTTGATGTACCACACCCCTTAAATAAGACCTGGCTAATTGAGAGAGGAAGTGGAGCTAATTACATCCTTGGAGTCCTTCACGCATCACCACCACCACCACCATCACCACCACCACCACCACCATTGTTCTATCCCATAAGAACAACAATTATATCAACTTCACACATTACTGCTACTACTACTACTACTACTACTACTACTACTACTACTACTATCTTACTATCTTAGTGATGAAAATAAGAAGAGAGAAAGAAAGAAAAAACACAGAAGGAAAGAAAGGAAAGAAGAAAGGAAGATAAAACAAGGAAAGAGGAAAAGACGAAAAATATTACAAAGAATGAAACAAAAAAGAGATAAAAGATAAAAAGAAAAGAATAAGAATTTAGGTTGGTATTAGAAGAAGAAGAAGAAGAAGAAGAAGAAGAAGAAGAAGAAGAAGAAGAAGAAGAAGAAGAAGAAGAAGAAGAAGAAGAAGAAGAAGAAGATAAAAAAAAAATAGCTGTAATAAAACCACGAAACACGCAAATATCAAGATAAATATGTTGTAGATAATAATGTGGAGGAGGAGGAGGAGGAGGAGGAGGAGGAGGAGGAGGAGGAGAGAAAGAAGAAGGTTAAAATAGATTCACTACCCAGCAACAGACTGTGGAAGAAGAGAAGGGAGAGGAGTAAGAGGAGGAGGAAGAAGAGGAAGACAGATAGACAAAAGTAAAAATAAAGAAAGAAGATGGAAAGAAAACAAAAGAAAACAAATACTAAGAAGAAGAAGAAGAAGAAGAAGAAGAAGAAGAAGAAGAAGAAGAAGAAGAAGAAGAAGAAGAAGAAAGAATGAATGAATTCCTTTAACATTAATCATCATTTGTTTTCTCCCACACTTACACCACCACCACCACCACCACCACAACCCCTTCGTGTGTGTGTGTGTGTGTGTGTGTGACGACGCGACATACAGACACTCATTGACGCTTTCCTCTCCATATGACTCCACCTCTTCACCACCATCACCACCACCACCACCACACGCCACTCACGCTACCAGAGAGAGAGAGAGAGAGAGAGAGAGAGAGAGAGAGAGAGAGAGAGAGAGAGAGAGAGAGAGAGAGAGAGAGAGAGAGTCAGTCAGTCAAGGGCACCGTATTCTCAAAAGCTTTTCAGTGTCTTATCTTGACTGCTGTTAAAAGGCTGCAGTGTGCGCTGTTGTGGTTTTCAGGGTTTTTTTTCGTGGGCCCAGTGATAGTTTAACAAGTATTCTGTTTGTTTAGTAGGCTCTGTTGTAAGCTATTGTAGTTTTCAAGGGTGTTTTCGTGGCTCCAGTGATATTTTAACAAGAATTCTATATATTTAACAAGCGATCGATCTGTTGTAAGCTGTTTGGGTTTTCAAGGGTGTTTTCGTGGCTCCAGTGGTAGTTTTAACAGACACCATCTTTAAAAGGTTCTTAAGACTGTTTCTCCTTAAAATAATATAGAAACCACATTAACACACCAACAAAACCACAAGCACACCTTAGAAAACCCGCGTACCTTCAACTCTTCAACTAAACCCTTTGGAAATTGAGATGTACAGCAAAAAATGTTTCTTAATACAATGTAGTCTAAACACTCCAGCATTATGACCTACCCAAGATTGCAAAGGCACGAGGACAGGCTACTGGCTACGGGTTACTGGGTTACTGGTGCTGCATATGTGACCTTGTACTGGGATCTCAAGGGGACTGAAAACCTCCACACCGGGAGAGACTGGGCAAAGATGCAGCGAGTATAGATGTGAGAGTGTTGAGGTTTGGTTAAGATTATGAAGGTCACTGATTCCCTCTTGTGCTCTCTCTCTCTCTCTCTCTCTCTCTCTCTCTCTCTCTCTCTCTCTCTAGTTAACCTCTTCAGTCCTATGACGAATCTTTCTATTTATTCTGCTTACTCTTTGGTGGTTCTATACAGCTTCAGATACTTATGTGGGGGGATTAAGATAGTGAAGACTGGACATTAATCTTCTGACCTCCATAGACCCTTCCAACTCTAAACAAAATCGTCCTGTCATACCCAAAACTCATGATAAAAAATGCGACCCAGTACTGAAGGGGGGGGGGGTAATATGATAGAGGGAAGGGACGAAAGGAGGCAAGGAGGAAAAAAATTATGGGGTAGGAAAAGATGGGGTATAATAACGAAAGAGGGAAATAAGGAGGAAAGGAGAAAGATTATGGGTTAGCAAAGAACAGGGATAAGATGAATAAAGGAGGAAGGGAAGTAGGAAAAGGAGTGAATGGATGATGAAAGGAAGGAAAGAGGAAAAGTCAAGGAGATGAAGGACAGAGTAGGATATATGAAGGAAGGAAGGAAGAGGTGATGAAGCAAGGAGAGAGAGAGAGAGAGAGAGAGAGAGAGAGAGAGAGAGAGAGAGAGAGAGAGAGAGTCAATAAATCAATTAAAAGGGAAATTAAGGAAACGGTTATAGAGAGAGAGAGAGAGAGAGAGAGAGAGAGAGAGAGAGAGAGAGAGAGAGATTGAAAAGTGCAAATTTACAAGAATTAATAGTCATTTTACCGACTCTCTCTCTCTCTCTCTCTCTCTCTCTCTCTCTCTCTCTCTCTCTCTCTCTCTCTCTCTCTCTCCAGTTCTCTCTCTCTCTCTTTTTCTTTCTATCTCTCCCTTCTCTTCTCACCCTTTCTTCTTTTTTTCACTTTCCTTCCTTTCCTTTTCTTTCTCTTCGTTTATTCCCACAATTTGTGTGAACCAGCTCATTAGTAACACACACACACACACACACACACACACACATACAGTAAGAAACAAAGATTAATTATTGTACAGATGTGTGACTCTCTCTCTCTCTCTCTCTCTCTCTCTCTCTCTCTCTCTCTCTCTCTCTTATCTTTTTCGCTTTTCTTCCTTTCTTCTTGTGTAACTTATCGCTTCCTCTCTTCTTCTTCCCCTCCTCCTCCTCCTCCTCCTCCTCCTCCTCCTCCTCCTCCTCCTCCTCCTCCTCCTTATCGCTTTCCTCCACAAAACCAATAAGAAGAGTTTTCTTTAAACTTAAGTATTTTTGAACCCCTCTCTCTCTCTCTCTCTCTCTCTCTCTCTCTCTTAAACAAGGAATCTAAAGAAGCCTTGAGAGAGAGAGAGAGAGAGAGAGAGAGAGAGAGAGAGAGAGAGAGAGAGAGAGAGAGAATAACATTTTCTGCAAATAAACTTGGAAACTTGCATTACTGTTTGCTTTATGAGAGAGAGAGAGAGAGAGAGAGAGAGAGAGAGAGAGAGAGAGAGAGAGAATCGATGGGGAGTTTGCGCCGCAGACATCACCACCACCACACCACCAGTCCACACATGCCAACCCTACACTGTCCCTCTGCTACCCCACACCTGCGCTACCACACCTGAAGGAAGGTACGTGTGTGTGTGTGTGTGTGTGTGTGTGTGTGTGTGTGTGTTCGCACCTCTCCACACCTGACTATGCACGTTAATTACATCATTAGGACACACATACACTCACCTGAAATGTACAGGTGTGTGTGTGTGTGTGTGTGTGTGTGTGTGTGTGTGTGTGTGTGTGTGTGTTCACCTATACACTAAGTCCATTTTTCCATTTCTTTTTCATGTGAGAGACGTAGTTTTTGGTGATGATGATGATGATGATGACGGTGATGGTGGTGGTGGTGGTGGTGATTAAATAACTTCCTTGATAATGAAGATTCTGAATGGGAAATAATATAGTAGTAGTAGTAGTAGTAGTAGTAGTAGTAGTAGTAGTAGTATAGTGATGAAATATACTCGTGGTGATTGTGATGGTGAAATATGGTGGTGAGTGATAGTGGTGATAGTGAAGGGCAGGATGGTGCTCTAATGGTGATGATAAAAAAAGTGATGTTGTGATGATGTGGAAAGCTCCGATGATGGTGATGCAATGGTGATAGTGATGGCAGAATTGTGTCTTGCATCATCATTATGGTGGTGAAGGTGACAGAAGGAGAGATGATGGTATTATAGTGGTGATGACGAAGGTGATGAAGGTGATAATGAAAGAACGGTTATAGTGATGGTGGTGGCGGTGGTGGTGATGAGGGATGGAGTTTATAATGGTGATGGTGGTGGTGAGGGAAGTGAAGGGAACGGATGGGGGGTGATGACAGCTTCCCCTCAACAGCTGGTGTGTGTCAGCGCCCCCGTGCCCCTTCCTCCCTGCCTCAGAACACCAAACACCACCACCACCTCTATTATTATTATTACCACCACCACCACCACCACCGCCACTACTACTACTACTACTACTACTACCGCTACTGCTACTGCTACTATTACAACTACTACTACGACTACTACTACTACTCTCTCTCTCTCTCTCTCTCTCTCTCTCTCCATTTCGAGTTAAAACAAAGGAGGAGGAGGAGGAGGAAATAAAGAAGATAAATGGGATAACCTTATCTTTTCCTTTCTTCTTTTCTCCTCTCTTTTTCTTTCTTTCTAATACCCGTGCATTTTTTTTTTATACATGCTGATGCTGATGATGATGGTGATGGTGATGATGGTAAAGGTGATGAGCATTAACTTTATCCTTCATTCTTTCTTTCCTTCTTTCTTCAAGTGATTGAGTTTAAGTGCAAATGTTTTGTGTTTCAATGCTGTTCTCCTTTAAGTAATTAACCAATGGAAAATGGAATCTCTCTCTCTCTCTCTCTCTCTCTCTCTCTCTCTCTCTCTCTCTCTCTCTCTCTCATCAGGAAACTAAAAAATGTCTATAGAATTTTAGAAAACTCTCTCTCCCTCTCTCTCTTGAATCACCAAATTGAAATGGTCACCTGAATCTGGTTAAAATTCTCTCTCTCTCTCTCTCTCTCTCTCTCTCTCTCTCTCTCTCTCTCAACACCTTTCCTCCCCTGACAGACGGCCACAAGTGAAGCAAGGGTGAGGGAGTGACAGTGTGAGTGACAGAGGAGGAAGGAGACAACACACCCACACTTCACTCAGGCCCCCCACTGCCCCACACTTCACTCAGGCAGCATGGAGGGAACGGAGGGAATCCGAAGCAGGCCAACCACTCACTCAGTATACACAGGTAAGCACAAAAGACAGTTCTAAAATAATACTGGATTTTTTCTTCTTGTGTGTGTGTGTGTGTGTGTGTGTGTGTGTGATGTGTGTCCATTATTCTTGTAAGAGGGAAAATCTGGGCAAGAGCAACAAAAACAATTAAAGATAAAAGGCTCACTTAGATGTGAGTCCCCAAGGAGGTTTGAGATAGTAAAAAAAGAATGGGAATGTCTTGAAAGCTCCCTCTTAAATTAATGGAATGGACTCAGTAATCAGGTCGAGGAGTCACTAGGGAGGTTTAGAAGATGATATTTATGAATGGTGGTGATACAGAGAAGCAACCATGTTTCATACAAGGACTGCCATGTGTAGGCTTGATGGCTTCTTGTACCTTCCCTTATTCATGCTTCCGTCTGTATAGGTACACACACATGCCACTCAGTCTGGTCAATAGTGGACTGTTTGGTGGATCTATAGGTAAGTCACAGGTTGGTTCAGTGCCTTTAACCCCTCGAGTACCATGACATGTTTCCATACTCATTCTGCTTACTGTTTGGAGATTTTATACATTTTCAGTAACCTAAATGGGATTAAAATATTGAAGACTGTGGCCATTAATCTTCTGACCTCCATAGACCCTTCCTGATGTAAATAAAGTGGTCTAATCATACACAAATCTCAAGGTAAAAACATGTCCCAGTACTGAAGGGGTTAACAGTCTGCACAGGAAATTATGTGGTTCTCAAGGATGTTTCCAAGATTGTAGTGACTCAAAATTGAAAATAATGAGAACTTGGCTATCTCTGTATGTGGCATTTGAAAAAGTTTGATGAAATGTTTGTTCTTCCAAGTTCTTTTATTTCTGATTTCTTAGACTTGTTTTCTCCAGGGATGGTGATGATGAAGAGAATAAAGTACCAAGCTTCTTTTACCAATACTTTCTGTGCCTTATTATTTTCTTTATGGATTTAGTGACAATGAAGGGGAAGATGCAAAAGAGTCCCTTATTATTTAACGTTCACTTTTTTTTCCTCATAGTGACAATGAAGGAGAAGAAGAAGCATTAACCCCCTTCCTCTTATTCTTATCCTTATTTTCTATGCCTTATCTTTCCTTAAGAATCTAGCAACAGTGATATGGAAGAGAATATAGAACATTCTCCTATTATCTAATCATCAATATCTTTCCCCAGACAGTGACAATGAAGGGGAAAGAGAACATGAAGAAGCATTAATCCTCTCCCCTTTACTTTCCATTGTTATTTTTTTCCCCCCAGGCGTAGGTGATGATGAAGGGGAGGAGAATGTGGAGGAGCTTCGAGAGCGGCTGCGGCAGATGAAGGCGCTGGTGAATGAGAGAACCCACTCCAAGAAGTCTGGTATGTGCAAGGGTGCGTGTGAAGAGTGGTGGCTTTAGGTAAGGCTGGGGGCACTCAAGGAGGGAGCCAGGGTAGTACAGTAACTTACATCATTATTTTTGGTTTGAATATATTGCTATCTTTATACATATGTACATTTTTTTTTCTGTCTCCAATTTTCTTATTTAAAAATCTATCAAAAGAGGGAGCCAGGGTAGTATAGTAACTTAGATCATTATTTTCTGATTCTAATATATTGGAATCTTAATACAGTATGTATATTTTTTTTCTTCTTTTGCCAATCTTCTTATTCAAAAATCTATCAAAATTAATCACTAGTTGCTCTTTCACTTTTTCCTCCAACTTTATAATCTAAATACTTTACAAAATTAATAGTTTTCTTTCACTTTCCTCCAACTTTCTAATTAAAATAACTAGGTAGGTATATCAAAATTAGTCAATAGTTTTTCTTTCACTTTTTTTCCAGCTTTCTAATTTAAATACTCCACAAAAAATCAGTCACTAGTTTCTCATTCAGTTTTCTGCAAGCAACTCAAACACCTCACAAAAAGTCAAACACAACCTTCTTTCACCTCCCTTTTTTCTCTCATTTTCTGCAACTTTCTAATCCAAACACTCCACAGAAAATCAGCCAATAGTTTCTCTCACTTTTCTGCAACTTAGCAACTCAAACACCTCACACAACAGCATAATCTTTCACTACCTCCACCAAGAGAAATTGTACAGAAACTTTCAGAACACCCATCAACCTATTCTCTTGGGTATGATTGGATGATTTTATTGACATTAAGAAGAGTCTATGGAGGTCAGAAGATTAATGGCCACAGTCTTCACTATTTTGATCCCCATAAAAGTTTCCGAAGCTGTATAAAATCACCAAATAATAAATAGAATGAATTTAAAAATGCATCATGGTACTGAAGGGGTTAACACAAATGGTATCTTCTTCCAGGTATTGATGAAGGGTTCCTGAGTGTGGTGTTTGCCTGCATCTTGGTGGTGATAGCCGGGGTAACACTCTATGCCTTTGTGGTCCTCTATACTGCCGTGCACAGACGCTGGACAGAGAACCCTGACACAGACTGAGTGGTGGTGGATGGTCCCAGCATAGGAGGTAGTGAGCGCTTACCTTCTCTTTCTCTTTTCCAGGGTTTGTTTAGTGGTATAAGAGGAAATGTAGGTAGTGGGTGTTTTTCTCCGTCTCTTCCTCCTTCAGGGTTGGTTTGAGTTGGTGTCAAAGTGGACTTGTTTGAGGCAGTGGAGATGCTTTCTTTGTCGGTGTGTCTTTGAGTGGGAGTCTGGTCTTGTGGAAATGTGGGCAGTGGGTGTTTTTCTCCGTCTCTTCCTCCTTCAGGGTTGGTTTGAGTTGGTGTGAAAGTGGACTTGTTTGAGGCAGTGAAGACGCTTTCTTTGTCAGTGTGTCATTCAGTGGGAGTCTGGTCCTGTTCCTCCTTCCTGGTATGAGTGTTACTTCTACCAATGCTGCTGCCACTAAGAATATTACTATTTCTTCTTTGTCTGAGTATGGTTTGTCTCTCAGTGGGAGTTTGATTTTGTTTCTCTTTCCTGGTATGAGTAGTGTTATTTCCACCATTGCCACCACTGTTACTGGCAGAAAAGTGAATATCTCTTTCTTCATCAGTAATATACTTTGGATGCGAGAGTATTTGAGCAGGAATTTGTTTGTGTTCTTCCTTCCTTCCTTCCTTCCTTCCTACTACTCTTGCTACTACTACTCCTATTACACCAAATAAGTAAAACATTAACCTTCATCTACTTTCCTGACACTTATGAAACTTAAAAATATGTTACTTTATATCTGAAGTACGTGTATACATTTTAAGTACAGTTTTATTTTTCTTCTTTTTCCCTTGTGCTTAAAATCAAAGCTTGGGTGAGGTCTGTGTTCTTAAGCATTTTGTCATCTTATTGTGGCTACTTTTAACTTATGCAGTGGAAGTTACTTGTGTTTTCAAGGGTGATTTTTTTATGATTATGTGATAGTAAGAGAGATTCTACACTTTTTTAAAAGATTCAAAAAGAAGTTATTGGTGTTTTCAAGAGTGTTTTCATGATTATGGTGATGCAAATTATTTTACACCTTTTAACAAGTTCAAAACAAGTTATTGGTGTCTTCAAGGGTTGTTTCATGATTCTAATGAGTCTAATTAGTATTCAGCATATTCAACAGGTTCTAGAGAAAGCTATTGGCATTTCTAAGGATGTTTTCAAGATTCTACTGGTAGTTCACAAAGGAATCTACACTTAACATAATGTAACTTAAAATGATGGCAGTTTTCATATATGCTTTCATGTTTCTCAGGATAGGTGATAAGAATTATATATTAACAATAGGTAAAAAGACTTATAGATCCCTGTGGCTTTTGAAAACAGTACCAATGAGAACAAAGTGCTTAAGACTGTGGACCTGAGTCAAATGTAACTTAATTTAATTTCCAACTTGCCTTCTTCAGTGTCAGGTGTGTTAGGGAAGACTTTAGGGGCAGAGTGTGTGATCTGTTTCCCTCTGAGCTTTATAGAAGGAAAACTTGCAGTATTAACATTATGTGCCAAGAAATATCAAATTTTTTACCACTAGCTCTTAAGGTGAAAAGGTGAAAAGCTGCAATGTTTATATTATGTACTTATATACTTTGCTTTCTCCCTCTCTTTTTTTAGCTTTAGTTTGTGAAGTGATGATGTGCTTCAGTAATTACTTTTGGACCAATATTTTTTTCATTACAATTTCTATGACAAAAATGTTTATGCGACAAAAACATGTATTATTTAGACGGCATTCTAATCTTTTAAGTGTCTTTCTTATTTACTTTTCCTTCACTTCCCCTTCACTTAGAATGAAAACTTGCAGTATTATGATCATGTGCCAATAATGTTTTCCTCATCAAAGTTTTGGGAACATTTTGATAAAAGACATGTATGTATCGTTCACACAATATGCCAATCTTCTTCCTTATCTACTTTTCCTTCACATTCTCCTCACTGTGAATGAAAACCTGCAGTATTAAAGTGATGTGCCAATAATTGTTTACTAGTGAAGGTTTGAAGAGGCAGAGGCTTAACCAGTAATATTATACCTTGTCCTTTCTGTCTTCTTTACTTCTTAGGGTGAAAACTGAAACTGCTAGACATATGTGCCAATTATTTGCATCTCTGGAGGAAGAATATTATTATTTACTCTGTGTTCTGGTCTCCTTTCTTATTAAGATCATGTGCCAGACAACTTAAATTCTTATATGCATGTATAAATTATTTTGCATCTCTGAAGGACGAACTTATTTACATTGTATACTTATCTCTTCTCTTATTATTGGAATCATGTGCCAGTCTTATTCTATTACATATAAATAATTTGATGTGGCAATCTTTATGAATTATAACAATGCTCTTCAATTTCATGAATATCTTGATGACTTCTTGTATCTTTGATTTTTCTGAATGGAGCCTTTAAGTATTTTACAACCATGTGTCGATGTTTAGAACTTAAAATATGTTCTCACTATGCATCACAGTGTCTGGCTAAAATATGGAGCATTTTGGGGAACTTCTCTTACCTAATTTCTAGAGCAAAATCCTCACGTAATATAGAACCTTGTGCCAACCTAACGTAGAAACAAACAGCCACGTGTAGGCCTAATGATTTACTGCTGCTTCTCTTGATTTCTCCAAGGCTAAGAGCGTTTCCTCAGCCACATGTCTTTCTTGGTATTCTAAGTGACATGGCCAACTAAAGATGCTTTCAGGGGACAATAATGGTGACAGTGCAAAGTTAACACAGTATTACTTCACAGCAGAAATCCAACGATAGATATTTTCACTTTATATCATGCCTACTAATGTCTCTTAGACCATGCAATTTGAGAAGATGTGATTTAGGATGAAATGCCTTGCTCTAAAATGTTTGTGCTGTATGAATACCAAAGGGAAACTCGGAAATGTTGTCGGTCTTGATTCCTGGCAAGACCAGCCCTGTTTCAGTCACCCAGACCTCTTAGTTGCTTTAAAGTTTCCATTGATAGTCTTCCGTAATGGTAACTTACTCACCACTCTGTTTTTAAGCTTAGTGTAAAGGGAGATGGTAACACTTCCTCCAAGAACACTAAGCTTGAAATAAATAGCAAACAGATCAAAAGCAAATAAATAGACTGGTGAATAAACTACCATTAAAAAGACCAGATTTGTTTCAGCTACTTAACTCCTTCACAAAACCCCTTGCCATTCATTAGAGTACTTCGCATCAGGATCAAATGTCTTGAAAACGTTGCATTATATAAAAAAACAAAACAAAGGAAGTACATAGATGTAGTCAATGTGTCGTGTCTTGGCTGGATGGGATTTGTTTTGTGTATAACCTGTGGCTCTCCATACCTATACAATGCATGCATCTGTATACTTAGTGCTTGGAATTATACAGTAGCTCCTGTAAGAGAGAATTTTCCCTGTGTATGGCTCCAGTCAACCTACCACTACTACTACTACAACTACTACTATTACATGTCCCAAATATTGACGCCATGACATGAGAATCTAAGGCAAAACTAAAGCTAAAAGTACAACAATCCTAGTTTAAATTGAGGAAATACTGACACTAAACAAATATCAAAGATCGTTCTATGAGTCTGGTGCCTTCCTTCAGTGTTATTGGAGGTCTGGTACTCAAGCAGGCAAAAACAGTGTCTGGATGGGGAGAAGCAATAGATGGAGGCTGTTTAGTGGTCTGCTCCCTTAGGAAACAGAAAGAGGTACTAGAGATAGATTTTCTTCATGTCCATCTTCCATATTTTCTGCAATTTAGCTCCATTTGAAGTTTTCTATTCAACTGACAATCAATAGAGCCTCATTTCATATCCATCTTCCACATTTTCTTAAGTTTAGCTCCATTTAACATCCTTCCATTAACTAACAATCAATAGAGCCTCATTTCATGTACATCTTCCATATTTCCATCAGTTTTGCTCCATTTTAAGTCCTCCGATTAACTAATAATCAATAAAGCTTTATTTCATATCCATCATCCGAATTTCCATCTGTTTAGCTTCATTCAACTAACAATCTGAATCCCAGCCGGTAGCTTCATAGACCAGACGACTCAGCAATGAAGGAAGGCACCAAGACAGTAGGAATGAGTGTGATGGCGCAATAGACTCCTGAACAAATGACTCATACTGTACATCTTTCCCTGACTGAATTTCTTAAGCAGGAGAGGTGAGTCTTGGAGTGTGGTGAGATACATCAGGATTCAGTACCCATCATTCACTGGTGTTATGTATCAGTGTCTTTTGATAGTTTTTTTTAGAATGGTAAAATGAAATAGTACCAGATTTTGGTTTGAGTTACAGTGGTGCTCTCTCTCTTTTTTTTTTTTTTTTATATCCCTTTTGTTCACCAAGTGTTAAGGTGACATGTGGCGGAGGTTTTTGTGTCGCCAAGTGATATGAGTGAATCAATCAGTCAGTTCTAGAATGTAAACGAGTTCTAGAGAGTACAAGCTCATGTGGTGTTTTTCTTTTTGTGGGATGAGGAACCTATGTGATTTTTTATAGACAATAGTGTGTGTGTGTGTGTGTGTGTGTGTGTGTGTGTGTGTGTAACTATATAATTTCTAGTCAAAAATAACTGATAATACTCTTAGTAAGGCAATATCAGGGCATCCTTCATAGAGAGAGAGTGTGTGTGTGTGTGTGTGCAAGAGTAACCCCATCATTTTGCATCAATGACAACTAACAATACTACTAATAAGTCTAGTAAAGCCATGTCATAATCATCATATACCTAAGCTTGTTCCAAAAAAACCCTTTGAATTCTCACTCTCATTTCATTTTAATACCAAATGTAAACTTAACAGTAACCTAAAATTTTATAAACATTTGAGAAACACAACCTAACCACGAGTGTTTGATTTCCACCCTTCCTTCCTCCCTCAACACCTCAACACCCTCCAATACAGGAGAATAAAAGAAAAAGATAAAACTAATGCTAAAACAGAATTCATAAACAAAAATTGAAATGCATGTTTGTATTGACGTACAACACTAATAATTTGAATTCTCTCATAATTTTAACACTATTCTCTCATTTCATTCAGAGTTTAATCCTCTTAACCATTTTGCTGCAACACTTCACACCCTTAAAAGTAAGAGCAAAATATGAAATGTTTATACTAGTTTTACGTCTACAAGAATGGGATGAGAGAATAGATCTTGCAGTTTCTGACCAGCATAAAGCCTGGAAGTGGCTGGAGAACTAAGAGAAGAGTCTCAGAGTGGCTAAAAAAATAGAGGAAGATGCAGCAAACAGCAATGAAGGTGTTAATATACCAAAGCATCTCTTAACTCTTACTTCTCTTTAACAATATATTATCTTTACATTTCATTCAGTCTAAGTGATGAAAACTAAATTTCTATATACTCTACCCTCTCATAGTGGCCAAGAAGTAAGGGAAGATGCAGCAAACACAGTGAAGGGGTTAATATCCTAAGCATCTCCAAATACATACAGCCTTAACTTTATATTTTCTTTACATTTCATTCAGTTTAAGTGATGAAAACTGTAAATTTCTGTCTATACTTTACCCTCTTCCTTTTCCAAATAATATGAGTATCTTCTTAACCTGGACAACTCCTACATACCTTTAAACAAAATATACATTCCTATCAACACTATCCTCGTACAACTAACCCAATCTTACCCTCCCACTGAAGACTGACACACCTAACACCCTCAGAATCTACACCACACCCTTCTAAATCTACCAATAAGAAGAAACGAGAAGATAAACCACCATAAACTTATCTCACCACTCACCAGCCCACTCACATGATAACTAACACACAGACCAACACACAACAGACTTTATTATCATTCATCATTATCACAATCTTTACACAACTGTACAAAGACCCACTACACAAACCTACACACCTGTCACCACTACAATGGCCGACACACATGCATTAGTAAGTATGGGTTATGAGCTGAGAGGGCCGCCAGCTCACGCCGTCCTATGTCTGAGCCGGCCTGGGGGTTCTGCAGCCAGTGACGGTCCAGGTAGTAGTCAATGGCACTCCGCATCTCCAGATCATTATAATCCTCGACAGGTATGGGGACGAAGGGATCCAGCGCCTCCCAGCCCTTAGGATGTGAGAGAATGCAAGTTGTTATAAAAGGATGATTGTGATGCCTAAATAACAAAAATGTGTCTTGAAATATCCATAGTGAAAAAATGCAAGTTGTAGGATGGGAAGCACAGAGGCAAGCAGGGAATTCCATAGCTTGTAATGGCTGTAATATCTATCGCAGAAATTAAAGTAGTAAATCAAGAGCATGAATAAAATTAAAGTAGTAAATCAAGAGCATGAATAAAGATAAATTGTTAAATACAAGCCTGAAAGCAAAGGAAATAAGAAATAAAAGAAAAAAAATGAAGCAACCAAACAAGAAATATGTATAGAAAGACAAAATATACAAAATTAATACAAAAAACTAAAACAAAACAAAACAAAACAAACAGAACATAAACACAAAAAAGACCAACAGAGCTACAGGCAACAAGACAAGCCATCACCACATCACAGGACAGGTAGAAGTGCCATCTCACTTGTTTGCGGAGGAGGTAACGAGGCAGGTGGGACTCTCGCCTCTGCCCCTCGTTAGCCAGGGCGTCAACAGAGCCAACCACTACACCATTCTTCTGCAGGAGGGAACATTTGAACCATTTTATTAGTACTGCTGATAGGACAATATTTACAACAAGAAAGAGTGAAAGAAAGATGAAGTGGTGATGGTTGTAGTAGTGGTAGAAGGAAGAGGAGGATAAATCTAGAGAGAGGAAGTTGTTGCTGTAGTTGTAGTAGTGGTAGAAGGAAGATGATATAATAAGTCTTGAGAGTAGTAGTTGTAGTTGTAGAAGAGGTAGAAGGAAGAAAAGGAGGATAAATTTAGAGAGAGGAAGTCGTCGTTGTAGTTGTAGCAGTGGTAGAAAGATGATGATATAATGCCTTGAGAGGAGTAGTGGTTGTAGTAGAGGTAGAAGGAAGAGGATGGAGAGAGGGAGTGGCTATAGTTGCAGCAGTGGTAGAAGGAAGAAGAGGATACAATAAGTTTAGAGAAGGATTGGCTGTTGTAGTAGTGGTATAAGGAAGATGATAAAATAAGACTAGAGAGAAGTGGTTGTGGTGGTTGTAGTAATGGTAAAAGGAAGAGGAGGATACAATAAGACTAACGAGAGTGAGTGGTTGTTGTTGTAGAAGAAAGAAGAGAACTCAATCAGTTTATTAAATGTAAACAATCTCTCCTTTTCTTCTCATTCACCACTTCTATAACCAATCCAAGCCTCTTTCTCTCACCTACAGCCTCTCTCACTCTCACCCATACTCTCTACGCCCAATACAAGCCTCTCTCTCTCTTTCTCACAGCCTTCCTCACTCAGACACACAGCTACACTAAATACAAGCCTTCTCTCTCTCTCTCTCACAGCCTTTTTTGCACTGACCCATACTCTCTACTCACACTCACAAACACACACACAGCTTCTCTCTCTCTCTCTCTCTCTCTCTCTCTCACCCAGTCACTTCTGAAGAGCTGCTTGAAGGCCTGGAAGAGAGTGAAGAACTTAGGGTCCAGCATGGTCTTGTCCTCACACCGGTAACGAGACACAGGTGAGTAGAAGGTGTTGATGCCATCCACCACCACTGCCACTTTACACCTGTCCAGGCAAGGCAAGGATATGTGAGCTGTTGTTTTTCTTTCGGTTCTTTTGTGTTTTCTTTTATGTTGTTTTTGTGTTCTGTGTCTCTCTCTCTCTCTCTCTCTGTATTTATTCTTTGGTTATTTCTGTTTCTTGTTCTAATTCTCTTCTCCTCACCTCTCTTCTCTCTTTCTGTCATCTTTTCCTTGTCCTTTTATTCTTGTTCATGTCTTTTAATTATCTTGTTTCATCTCCTCTCTTTCTATTGCATCCTCTCTGTTAATTTCTGTTCTTTATTCTAATTATCTTGAACTCATTTCCTCTCTCTCCCTTATCACATTCTCTTTGCCTCTGTTTATTGTTGTCCTGTGTTCTAATTTATGTACAGATTCTAAAAATCGACAAAGTATGCCAAACTGTAAAGAATATGTCAAACTAAAGAATCAAAGTGTGCAGAGTATGCTAAACTAGTGCCAAACTGTGAAAAAAAGTATGCAAAAACTTTAGTGCCAAACTCTACAGAATATATCAAACTAAACTATCGAAGTGTGTACAGTATACCAAACTAGCGTCAAACTGCACAAGGTATAGAAAATTACCACCAAACAATATAGTCACCTAAAGTATGCCAAACTGTACACACTACAACACAAGGCCCAGTGTGTCATGCTCAAAAAATACTAGACTGTCACCGTACCTCCCCTCTGTGGCATGTCTCTTGAGCTCTGAAGTGAGGGCCAGCACACAGTCGGTGGAGTAGCGTGCTCGGCTAATCCCCACATCCACCAGTTCCCCCAGAGGAGCGTCAGGTTCAGTGATCTCACGGCGGGACCAAGTGTAGCGTTCCTGAGTCACCAGCTGTAGGAGGAAGTGGGTAATGTGCACTCATAAGAAAATAAGAAATAAGGGTTAGTTAGTTAGTAAGAAGCCATCAGGCCTTTATGTGGCAGTCCTTGTATGAAACATCTATTTTTTGCATTCCTTAAAATTTGAACCCTTACTTCCTCTCTCTTCCCACTCATAGTTGCCTTACTTCCAAACAACACACTCTCTCCACCTATCATCACCATCTATATATCTACCTTTATTTATAGGCCCCATAATGACTCAGCACTTACAACTAATGGATGGGGATGATAGATGGAATTAAGTAGCTTTGTTAATACAGGGACTGCCACGTGTAGGCCTAACAGCCTCTTGCAGCTTCCCTCTTTTTTCTTATGTTCTGATGTTCTTACAAGCTTTTTTTATGTAAGCAAGGAAAATTGACCAAGGGCAACAAAAACAATTTAATAAAAAGGCCCACTTAGATGCCAGTCTATGAGCAGGTCCAAGAGAGTTAGCCAAAAACAGCAGGATAACTGTCTTCAAACCTCCATCTTAAATGAGTTCAGGCCATAGGAAGGAACTACAGAAGCAGGAAGGGAGTTCCAAGAGAATACCAAAGAAAGGGATAAAGGATTGAGAGTACTGGTTAACTCTTGCATTAGAGAGGTGGACAAAATGGGATAAATGTCAAGAAACCTCCCTCTTACATGAGTTCGGGCCATAGAAAGAAGGAAATGCAGAAACAGGCAGGGAGTTCCACAGCCTCATCACTGAAAACTATTAGCCTATCATTCTATGTAAATGTATGGGTCTTTACTGCAGCTGTGCCCTTCTCACCTGCAGCGACTTGAGCAGATCAGCGTTCTGTGTCTTGAAGTGCTGGAGCCACATCACTGCATCCAGGGGGTGGTTGTACTGCCCCTCGATGGTGGAGGACGGGGTCACCTCCTTGAAGTTCCTCCTCCACCTTGGGGCTGCTCAGGGAGATGTGATAATGAGTGTGTTGTTAGCAATTAGTGGAGTTATGAGTGTAAGGAGAGAGAAAGTAAGAGTGTAAGCTATAAGGAATACAATACGTACTAAAAACAATGAATATATGATAGATAAATTTCAAGTAGAAAGATGGGAGTGGATAAATGGACAGAGTAATGGATGATAAATGTGGATTGGTTAATGTGGGAGAAATATATATAAGCAGCTAGCTGCAACAAGAGGCCCAGTGCTTACATCTTAGACATAACATTACACTTCCATGGTTAATGGACGTTAACTACTCACAATAGAAATACAACCAATTAATACTACTTCTAAGTTGTGGAGGGAATTATAGAATACAACATATTTTTACCTACACAAATAATAAATCATGCAGATAAAGGCAATAAATAGGAGACACACATAGTCGATTGAGTCAAATGGGACAGTAGGACATTGGTGTGTGTTGGTACTCACCCCAGGGGAGATGAATGAGGAGCCAGCCAGCATCAGCCAGGAAGTGTGTGGTGTGTATCAGGGAGAGTGTCTTGCCACACCCATTACGACCATCTGTGGTATGGGTTCAGGAACAACACCAGACAACAAGAATGACAAAGACAAAGCAATAGTTCTAGGAGGGCAAGTACTCTCCCTCTCTTTGTTATGCATCTTAATGTCATTTTCTTCATCTCTCCCACAGAAAAATTAAGCAAACTAAAAAGACAGAAAACATCACTCCCATCATCCTTCCCCAACAACCAAGCAAATAAACAAATTACATAATAAATAAAACATCAAAATATAAGAGATGCAAAATCAATAAAATGAATAAACAAAAACAAGGTAAAACATGAATAAAACACAAAAAATGCTTCTGACAAAAAAATCAACACAATAAAGCACTGAAAGTTGAGATAAAAATATGAAAAAAACAAAACAAAAACAAAAACACTCCTCATAAAATTTCTAAATCATTGAAAAGAAGAAAGAAAAAATAAAATGCTAAAATCACTGATAATAACAAAAAACACAAAAACACTCCTAATAAAATTCCTAAATCACTGAAAAGGAGAGAGAAAAAATAAAACACTGAAATTACTGGAAAAAACCCCCACCAAAATAAATAAATAAATCACTGAAAAGGAGTGAGAAAAATAAGTAAAAACCACACCAAAAGACTCCCAACAAAAGGATACAGAGAAGAAACTTGTTGGGCGGCAGAGAGAGATCACTGCGGCGAATGTAATCCATGAGAGTGAGGGCCGGCTGCCGCACCATCAGGCAGGTCTCGGCAAAGGTCCGGCACTGTGTCATATACTGCTTGGGTATGCCATACTGGAAGAGCTGCTGCACCACACTGGGCCGCAAGGTGTACCATAGGCCATGCTGCTCTGCCGTGTGCTGCACCTGAGGACGGGAAGTGAATGTCTGATAGGAAAGGAACAGGACAAAAAGTGAATGTCAAGGAGGAAAGGAACTAGATAAAGAATAAAGAATGTCTGAGATGAAAGGAACAGAACGAAAATAATTGAATGCCAGAGAGGAAAGGAACAGGATGGAAAATAAATGTCATAGAAGAAAGGAATAAGATGAAAATAGTGAATGTCAAAGAGGAAAGAAACAGGATGAAAATAAGTGAATGTCAAATAATGTGGAGATAAATATAAGGATTGTGAATCTAGAAATGAGGGAGAAATAAGTGAGAGTTGGAGAAAAGTGAATGTCAAGAGAAAAATAAGAAAAAATAAGAAAAGTAGGATTGTGAAGTGAAGGTGGAAAAAATCTGAAGATGTTAAAGGAAAGTGAATGAGAGAAAAAAAAGGAATGTCAAAGGAAATGGAGATAGTGAGGAATATATAAGGGTTTGATATGGAGAGAAGGATGAAAGTGAAAATAAAACACATGTACAGATAAGAAAGGAAGAATTGTAAAGCAAAACATTAAGACAATAAGAGAATGGTGAAAGAAAAGATCAGAAGCAAAAAATGGCAACACGCAAACAGTGAATATCAAAGCAAATTGTAGAAATATAAGTATGTAAATAAAAACAATACTGAAAAAATCTACAGAGCCATGTAATTATATCATAGTTAATGAAAAACAAAACCAATAGGCAAATACAATATACAACCATGAAAAAGGAATATGAATACATGAATACAACCTGAAAGAAATTGAAATAGATAAACATAGCAATATTAAAAAAAATCATAGAAAATAATACAATAAAAAAGCAATATACAATCCTGAAAAAAAGGAGAATAAATAAATACGACACGGAATAATAAAATCAATGTGAAAAAAAAAAATTGGCACTGTCCTAATGAAGTCGTCCCCCTAACTCTCCTTGTTTCCTGGCTCCCCCTTTGCAGCTCTTTCACTCAGCTGACAGGACATGGGAATGAAAATATGATAACCAAAACTACCCTAACCTAACCATGCTACTGATCATAAGCGTTCTGAGGAAGACATATCAGCAGTGTGTGTTGCCTTAACTAGATTTCTTTAGGTTAGGTTAGTTTTGGTTATAATATTTTCATTCCCATGTCCTGTCAGCTGAGTGACGAGCTGCAAAGAGAGGGCTGGGAAATAAGGAGAGCTGGAGGGATGACTTTATTGGGATAGTGCCAAAAAATAAATAAATACAACCATGATAATGAGAAATCAGAAAATATATACACAACTTACAATCCTAAAGAGAGAGAGAGAGAGAGAGAGAGAGAGAGAGAGAGAGAGAGAGAGAGAGAGAGAGAGAGAGAGAAAATGAAAAAAAAAAAAGCAGACCAACTAAACACAACCTAGAGACATACAAACACACATACATCCAACACAACATACCGGGGAGGTGAGGGCGGTGCGAGGAGCTTCGGGGCGTGGTGGAGGAGCCTGGGCCGCCTCAATACTGACGCACCGCTGGCCCAGGGCGGCAACACAGCCATCGCGCCGCACTGCTGGTAACACACGCGTTAACATGTGAAATAAAGGTTAGGATATAATGAGTTTGATCCAATCTTGTAAACACACGATTAGGTAAGAACACAACACACACACACACACCGGCACATCACTATCACACCACTATCCAACTACTACTCGTGTCTTCCTCCTCAGATACACATTGCAGCACGCCCTGGCCACCACTGTGATGGTCCAGGCCACTTAAACACACCGCACCACCACTCACCCAGTCCCCGCAGCAGCAGCACAGCCCGCCGCGCCGAGGGAGCCATCATGCTGTAAACACTGACGACCGCTGGCAAAAAATGTTTTCACTTATAATTTTTTTCTTATGTAAGAAGGGAAAGCTAGTCAAGTGCAACAATAAATTAAAAAAAGGCCCATTTAGTTACCAGTTCACTTACAGTTCCGAGAGAGTTAACCACAGAAAAAGGATATGTCTTGAAACCTCCCTCTTATAATTCTCTACTTATTAAGCGTATTCATGCATTGATTTATTCTTGTGATTAATTTTTCTTTATTTCTTGTTTGATTTCATATTCTAATATTTGTTTTTTTCTTTTGAATTTGTGTTTATCTATCTATCTATCGATCTAATACCTCCCCTACATCACAAAACACATCCCTGCACACAACTAAATCACTTAAAACACTCAAAACTAACCCAAAACATTATGCAACACATCAATCTGTCCCACAGTTCACTAGAAACACACAGTATGTTTTACATGTAAGAGAGGAAATTAAGCCACCAAACTACAACAAAAAATAATAAAAAAAGCCCATTTGGTTGCCAGCCTCCCTGCAGGCTTGATAGATCATCCTCCCCACAAACTATTCAAAACACTGAAAATGATCGCAAAACACATTAAAAACACCATGCAACACCTCAAAATGTCCCAAAACACATAAAAAACTCACCCAAAAACACCACACACACTCAAAAGACCACTCACACACACACCCAAACCACATCAAACACTTAAAACTCAACCAAAACACACTCAACACACCATACAACACCTCAAAATACCCACAACCACATTTAAAACACACCCAAATACTCAAATACCCCTCCACACCACACTCACGATACGCAAAATATACCTAGAATATCAAACACAAACTAAAATCACACAAAATACACTTATAACATCCAAAAACACCCTGCAACACTACCAAAGATACTTAAAACATCTCATATATAGCAAAAAAAAAAAAAAAAAAAAGAAAAAAAACACCAAAGCATGCATAAAAAAGAACGGTAAGATTAAAAGGGAGACTTACCTAAACATTGCGGTTTGTTTCTTCTACCTCTTATTCTTCTATTTCTCCTTTCTTCTTCGTCTTCTTCCTTTCCCTTCCTTCTACTGCTTCCATCTATACGCCTCAGCCCAGAAACACATCAAAAGACTTAGAAAACACGAGATATTAAGCAAAATATTGATGAAGTGGAGGGAGACAAATATTGGGCCTTACCTGTTTCTCTTCTTTCTCCTCCCTTTCCTCCTCCTCTTCCTTTATTTCCCTTTTCTTCTTTCTTCTGCTGCTACCATCTACACACCTGGGCCAAGAAACACGAGAAAACACATAGAAATCACTAAATATTATGCAAAATATTGATGAACTGGGAGGTAGGGAGGGAGGGACGCCAGTCACCACCTTGGCTGTGACGTCATCAAGTGCGCGGGAACAGTGGTCACTCAGCTGAATTACGTATATAATTTAAAAATTGACTTATAGAAAAAAGGAAGCCACGGCCGAATGCTTGCTATTTTATGACTTGATAGATACTTTAACTAATATCCAAAACACCAAAACATCTCCTGCTTAACTAGTTTTAAAGAATCGTCTAAATTAAGTATATTGAAAGTATATAAACATTTTCACTTATAACGTTGCCAAAACGTTCAGCCATTTCGACTTTATATTTCTTTCGAAAAATATTAGACAATACAAACTCTCTTCTCAGGCATCCAACACTGACCTAGAACCAGAAGTCAACGAGTGAAAGAGCATTTATGTAAAGAAAAAGCATTAAACTCTAAACTCATTAAAAACTCTTGTAAAGTCCAGCCATTTTCACTCGAGGAGTATTATAACACATTCTACAGAGTCTGAGCTTTCTTTTAAGGCATTCTACGACGAGTTTTACCGCAAAGCAGAAACGTAAACAAATAAAATTGAAAAAATAAAACTTTCGTTTAACGGGACAAAAAACAATTTCAAAGTCCACATATTTAACTCAATAGATTGATTTTGCTCTTAAAAGAGCATTCACGATTTTTTTAATATCATAAAACCTGGTTACAGCTTGAAATAAAAAAAAAAAAATCAAAATGGGAAACAAAAAAATTGACCGATATGACAGCTCATATCTAAGCTATAAAACACCACTAAACAGAGACGCGGAACACATTTCAAACACAATGAAATATTTATAGAAACCATAAAAACTCACTATGGAAGCGTGATATTGTTGTTAGAAAATATATGAAAAAAAAAGTATTGGAACCCGCAGGTTGTCACGGGGGATAGGGTGGTACCTGGGGGTCGCGGCCTGGGCCCGTGGGGGAGGCAAAACCCGGGATGGTGGGAACAGCCGCTGCGCGAGCATTTATTATCTCATCACAACAAAATTAAGCCACATTGGGAAAACTTGACCATGGAATATGTAATGCTAGACTAGTGGCTGTATTCTGACACATGTTTGGCTAAGTGAAACAACCAAACAATAGCTGGTAATACTGGCAATTGCTCGTTATACACAGCACCTTTTTAACATTTGGGCTCTGTTTTCACTCATCTGTAAAGGAAACCTAAAAATAAGGGAATGGCCTTAAAAATACCTTTAAATAAATTATCGTGAAGCGTTGTGATGAAGGCTTGTACTGTCCTCATGTCTTGCCACTTGGTGCTTGGTGCCGCTAGATTATATGGGGAATGAGAACACTTCACCTGTGTTTGTGTGCATGTATGTACGTGTTTTTCGATGTATATAGACATGTTCTGGATGTGTATGGAGATGTTTTGAGTGTGTTGGGAGTATTTTCGGTCTATGAGTGTGTGTTTTAGTATGTACGGCTGTGTGTGGGTGTGTAGCAAGACTGCAGTACAGCCTACCACCGCCACCACCACTGTTTCCACCACCATCACTACACCACTGCTTCAACCCGTAGCAGAAGATGTCTGTGATGGCAGTACTTGTCTATAGTATGTCTATGATAACTATCTTTTACTAATCAAATACTATACTTGTAAAAATATAACATTTGGGGATATTTTGATAGCTTTCTTTTTTGTTGTCGTGTCCAGCTTTGGTTATTTGTCAAAGTAGTAAATATTATTTTCACAACGAGTGTTTGCTTCTCCCGCGTGAAAAGAAAACGGAGTACTTGAAAGGCAGACTATGATATTGTTTTTCATTCTCTAGCAGTAGTAATAGTAGTAGTCGTAGGAGGAGGAGGAGGAGGAGTAAATCCGCGACGCTCACTTCCCTGGATGTTCTCGTGAATAAAAAAAGAAAGAAAAAAAAATGCCTCTCCAGCTTCGTGTGGCTTCATTGACTGTTCTTTCAGTCTGGGATAAAGAATGTTCTATGTATTTATGTTCTCTCTCTCTCTCTCTCTCTCTCTCTCTCTCTCTCTCTCTCTCTCTCTCTCTCTCTTTATACAAAGCACGCACACACACACACACACACACACACACACACACACACACACACACACACACACACACACACACACAGACACACGACAAATGGGCAAGCCTCTTAATGTGTGGCTCCTGTTCACCTAGCAGTAAATAGGTATGGAATGTAACTCGAGGGCTTGTGGCCTCGCTTTCCCGGTGTGTGGAGTGTGTTGTGGTCTCAGTCCTATAGTATGTCTATGATAACTATTTATTACCAGATCTACTACTAATGAAATACTATACTTTTAAGAATACAACATATCGGTTTTACGGTTATTTTGATTTCTTTCTTTTTCGTTGTCGTGTCCAGCTTTGGTTATTTGTCAAAGTAGTAAATATTTATTCCCAGCGAGTGTTTGCATCTCCCACGGGAAAAAGAAACACAGCGGACGACCAAGGTGAATTACACACACACACACACACACACACACACACACAGAATATCTGACTCAACTCTTGCATACTCAACCACTCTCAGGGATATACTCAAGGAATATTTTCAGTTTGCTCCCAGGCTGTAGGATGTTTATGCAATA
>NC_059266.1:895538-908038 GCF_017591435.1 Portunus trituberculatus
GAATAAGAAAAAAGAAAAAAGCACAAGAATAACAAAAAAGACTTCATTAACTAAGAACCACAACTAAAATCAATATGTATTTTTTTCCCTAATTTATCGACACATTTCATATCTCTTCGTCAATTGTCTACCCAGCACGAGAAATTAAAGGCAACCCCACCTGATACTTGGAGATGACCCGGTACTCGTTAACATCCTTATCCTCATACCAAGCCACGGGAGTCAGGAAGTCACGGGGGCTGGCCAGGCCGTTAGCACCTGCAGGAAAATCACAAGGGAATACAAAGGAAGACCAAATCGCAGCAGACTCTTTTACAATGTTTTTGTTGAGTACAGGGTGAGGTGACAGGAGAAGGAGGAAGAGGAGAAGGAAGAGAATGAGGAGAAAGAAGAGCTGGTTTGTTATCTCTCTCTCTCTCTCTCTCTCTCTCTCTCTCTCTCTCTCTCTCTCTCTGACTCGTCTTAATTTTTGCTTCGTCAGTGTGAGTGCGTCTCTTCTTCTCTCCATCCATCCCCTCCTCCTTTCCTCCTTGTTTGTTTCTCTCTCCTTCCTTTCCTATTTGTCTTCCTACCTTCCCTCCTTCCCCCCTCTTACCTTATTAGGAGGAAGGATTATGTAAATGATTCCTCCTCCTCCTCCTCCTCCGTCTTCACACACACACACACACACACACACACACACACACACACACACACACACATTGGAGTTTTCCTTATGTTCAGATAAAGTCAATAGAAAACGAATGCCTTTAAAGATAGATTCAAATGCTAAGCAAATTCTCACTGATAAAGCTGAGGATAAGGATGTACTGAAGGAGATAAATAACTTGAAACTTTCCTTATCTCGTGTTCCAGTACAAGGTTCACAGAAAACGGATGTCTTTAGAGGTAAACTTAAACATTATATACATTCTCACCGATAGGGCCGAGGTTGGGGAGAACAAAGTGGCCGTTGTAGACCTCCAAGATGTAGCCTCGGGACGGCCCACTCACCCCCACCGAGAACTTCATGCCCTGCTGGACCACGCAGATCTCATTAGGCTCCACACGCATGCGCCCGAACTCAGTGGTGACCTCCAGAGTGCCCTGCTGGGGGACTGCCGGAGGGACGCGAGAGTCAGGAGAAATGCTAGATCACAGTTGAGTTTGGTTTGGTTAGTAGGGAGACTGAAGGGGAGTCATAATATATCCATTCTTTATCTCATGTCTTACACCACCGGTACTAAACCTTCAAAAACCACCAACAAAACAGAAAATTGTAACATAGACAAAGAAAAGGAGATTTCTATATTATTTTTGCATATGGAGGTCTCCCAAGGAACACTAACAAAACAGAACACATAAATCCCCAAACAAACACCAGCAAAAGAGAAAACGGAGCCCCCACACAGAAACTGCCACACACCTATCAGGAAGTCCCCATCGCTGTTGTAAATAGCAGAGTTCCCCATGGAGGCATTGCACACGTACACGTAGATGGCACAGCCGTTGCGGGAGAGAGGGTCCCCAGCGCCGCACACGGTTCGAAGCCCCGCCACGAAGTCCGTCTCCTCCTTGGGAATGTCGAAGGGCTTCCATCTCAGCTGAGAGAGAGAGAGAGAGAGAGAGAGAGAGAGAGAGAGAGAGAGAGAGAGAGAGAGAGAGAGAGAAACTCGTTTACTTAAGACTTCAGATCTTTGCAAACACACACACACACACACACACACACACACACACACACACACACACACGTGGCAACAATAATTCAATATTCTAATACATAAAGAAACCAGTTTACAAATACTTAAACAATATATGTATCCTTCAGAATGAGGAACACCTCTCCACACCTGGATACAGCTCCACACACCTGCACACATACTAACACACACAACCACACACATGTGTATACCTCCACATACCTCGACACACTTACACACACTTGCACACACTCCAAATACATCCATACACTCTCACACTTCCACACACTTTCAAACACCCAACACACCTTCACACACTTTCAAACACCCCAACACACACCCTCACATATCTAGACACCTTTCAAACGCCCCCTCTCACATCTTCACACTTTCGAATATCCAGACACACACCTTCACACACCCTCAAACACTCCAACACACATCCACATACCATACACACACCTTAACATACCTTCCAAACACCGGTACGCACCTTCATACACCTCGAAACACCCCAACACACCATCCACACAGGTTCATACACCTTCCAAACAACCTCACACACATCCACACACCTTTCACTCACCTGGTTTGGATTCGGGTGCCTCTTTCTGAAATCGCTCTCCAGAAAGGCGTGTTTGATGGGAGCGAAGGGACGGTGGGTGACTGAAGGGCGAATCCTGTAGAACCAAGTACGTCTGTTTGTTTCCCTCGGGGCTGTGATGGTAAAGAGAAAACTGGATTGGTTTGGATGGATAGATGGGAAGAATTCAGATTGGTTGATGGATAAGTGAATAAGGTTTTTCTGTTTCTTTTTAGATAAGGAATGTTCTGGTCAAAGGTAACATGAGTAGAAAATAGGTAAAAAAGAAGAGTTATCAACAAAAAAAGATTAGTAACTAGATAAATACATAATTAGTTTGATATATAAATGAAAAGGCACATAAAAAGATAGTAGATAGATAGATAGATAGATAGATAGATAGATTGATAGATTGGCTGATTGATTTTCTTTAATGTGTCACAATAACAAGTTTCTTTCTTTTACTTTTCGTTTTTCTTCTTTTTTTCCTACCTGCCTCATTAGTTGCCCTCCCCCCCACACCTGATTCTTTCTTCTTTTTTTCCTTTTTCCTTTTTCCTTTTATCTTTTTTTTATCTTATTAACTTATTTAATTTCTTTTGTTACTTTATTTTTTTCCCTGCTTGTCTAATTAGGTAGCCCATCACTTGATATTTTCTTCTTTTCTACCTTTTTTTTTATATCCTTCACTTCTTTTGTATTTTATTTTCACTTTATTATCTTTTTTTTTCTATTTCATTCCCTACCACTTCATTTTCTCCTTCCCTATCTGTGTGACAAGCCCACCCATTCATCTGTTTTTTTTTCTATTAAATCTCTTTTTTTTCTTTTTATTTCACTGTCTTTTTCTTTTCCTTTCGTTATCTCTTTATTTTTCCTTCCCTCCCTTTTGAATTCTTTTAGATTAGCTCACACACTTGATAATTTTTTTTTTACTTCTTTTTTCCTATTTTTTTTATTTAACTGCCTTTTCTTCTATATCTCTCGTTACCACTTTATTTTTCCTTCCCTACCTGTCTAATTATCTCGCCCCTCACCTGATATTTACTTTTATTTCTATTTTCCTTCTATTTCATTGCCTCTTTTTCTATTTTTCTCGTTACCACTTGATTTTCTCCTTCCCTACCCGTTTGACTAGCTCGGATACTCACCTGTGAAAGCCGTGCCTGAGAGCTGCTCCGCGTACAGGCCATATGGACACACCTGGGGAGTGTTCTGGCCCTCAGGTAAGGCGCCAGGTAGGGCCTCCGTGGCGAACTCCGAGCCGAACCCACTCAGGTACTGTAAGAATGATATTATTATTATTATTATTATTATTATTATTATTATTATTATTATTATTATTATTAGTAGTAGTAGTAGTAGTAGTAGTAGTAGTAGTGGTAGTGGTAATAGTAGTAAAGCAGTAGTACTAGAATTTTATTAATGGTGTTCTTCCATGTACTAATCTTACAACAATAACAACAACAACAACAACAACAACAACAACAACAACAACAACCACCACCACCATTACAATCAAAGAAGCAATGACGCAACATGTGTGTGTGTGTGTGCGTGTGTGTGTGTGTGTGTGTCAGGGTAGGAGGTAATAACATTCTCTCCCACTGCTGATGTAACTGGTGTGATCTGCGCAGCGTGTGTCCTTCGCTGTGGTATTTACTGTTGCTTTACACCCTCGCTTTACTGTACTGGTGATATTTGCAGTGACTCCTCCCCCACCCCCCGCCAAACCCACGCTCTGTCTGCCTGCGTCCGTAATCAAGTGTGGTAATCCAGAGAGAGAGAGAGAGAGAGAGAGAGAGAGAGAGAGAGAGAGAGAGAGAGAGAGAGAGAGAGAGAGAGAGAGAGAGAGAGAGAGAGAGAGAGAGAGAGAGAGAGAGAGAGAGAGAGAGAGAGAGAGAGAGAGAGAGAGAGAGAGAGAGAGAGAGAGAGAGAGAGAGAGAGAGAGAGAGAGAGAGAGAGAGAGAGAGAGAGAGAGAGAGAGAGAGAGAGAGAGAGAGAGAGAGAGAGAGAGAGAGAGAGAGAGAGAGAGAGAGAGAGAGAGAGAGAGAGAGAGAGAGAGAGAGAGAGAGAGAGAGAGAGAGAGAGAGAGAGAGAGAGAGAGAGAGAGAGAGAGAGAGAGAGAGAGAGAGAGAGAGAGAGAGAGAGAGAGAGAGAGAGAGAGAGAGAGAGAGAGAGAGAGAGAGAGAGAGAGAGAGAGAGAGAGAGATTATATGTTCCTGATCTGAGACACATGTGATGACAAAAGGGATATGCAAACACTGCAGACTTAATCTCTTAGGTACCATGACGCGTTTCCATATTCATTCTGGTTACTATTTGGTGAATTTATACAGCTTCAGAAACTTGTGTGGGGCATTAGAATAGTGAAGACTGAGGGTATCAATCTTCTGACCTCCATACGTCCCTCCTAATGTCAATAAAATGGTTTAATCATACATAAATCTCAAGGTAAAATGTGTCCCAGTAATGAAGTAAGCTAAGCGCTACCGTAGAGTTAGTGAAACGTGGAAAGATGTGTCCGTAGACTTAACGCGCGAGTCAGCTTATTTTGAAAAACTCTTCTCTCCCTCACCACGACTGTTTTGAAGTGCCACAGTAAAGATTGCCCTGCTTCTTCTGGATATTTATTCTGTTGATAATATATAAATCATGTTAAACTGTCAATAGAACTGTAAAAACACCCTTAAAAGTCTTTCTGAATTATCTAAAACATCCCACCAGCACTATTTTCAAGAACCATAGTAATGATTGCCCGGGTTTTCAAGAGAGTTTTTCCTGTTCATAAATTATAAGTTTTCTTTACATGAGAATATGTATTATATATTTCAAAACATCCTAACAAAGTAGATACAAAAAATTCCATGAACGAAGTAATGAATTTAAAAGGGCAATGCTTGAAAACGGATTAACCAGTTGATGCACGTGACAATGCGCAGGGTGACGTGGTAGGGTGACGCAGTAAAGTATCAGGGTTCAGGCGTGGGGATGTACAGTGACAGGAGTTGACCAGGTAGACTATTTATAATGAATAGCCTCGAATTCTGGCAGCACGCTCGGTTACTTTAGTCAAGGGTCGATTTGATTCACTGTTTTCTTTTTGAGGAAGAGGGGGATACTAAACTAAATCAAAGGCCTACGTGGTCATGTAAGTAATGGAAGTTGACAGTATCTAGACGGCATATTCAAACACATCAGCACCATTTCAATTGTTAATGTTTCTAGTTCACTTTCAAAATTGTAGTGATATTTTTACAACGTCATGATCTTTTAACAAACCGCAGTTGGAATATTATTATGATTGTCAAGTGTTTTCATAATTCCAGTGATAGTTTAAGACGGATTCTGCATCGACACTGGATGTACAACGAATAAAATTTATCTATCTCTGTGACCTTTGAAAATAATTATGATAACCACAACAAAGCGTCTCTAAGGCCAAAGCGTTTGTACATGTAGCCTACTACTTGTAATGTTAGGAAGAAGGGGAGGTAAGTATATTGGAAGCTGGTATATACTTATCCATCTGTAGAGGACTTGTAGCGAGGTACAAAAACTAAGAGAGAGAGAGAGAGAGAGAGAGAGAGAGAGAGAGAGAGAGAACATACTTAAATTACTGCCGTCTGATTGCGAAGATTCTAGAACAAGCATGGAGCGTTTATAAGAGTGTTTTCATAATATCAGCAATGGATTAACAGGTGGTATTGGAAGTAATGGAGGTTTTCCAGTGTGTTTTCGTGATCCTAATGATAGTTATCTGGCCCTGATGGAAGCTGTTGGGGTTTTTCTAGTATTTTTTTTCTATTCATGATTCTAGTAAGAGTATAACAGGATTTCTGCACTACCAATGTAAGAAAAAAACACCCAATATATCCTGGTATTTCATCCCTGTGGCCTTTGAAAACAGTTCTTGATAGAATTCAAAACATTTTAAAGTACAGAATGATATACTTCGTTGTGCGTGGTTGTGTTCCTTGTATATGTTTCATTTGTTCATGTGGTTAGTGTATCTTATTGTATCTTGCTTTTATTATTGAAGTATCAACTGGGATTATGAGCAACACATTATTATCGTATAGTTTCAAATATATTAGTAATGTTTTGCAGTCAATATTTATCTATCTATCTATCTATCTATCTATCTATCTATTTATCTGCCTATCTATATCTATCTATCTTCAAAATTATTAACCAAGGAATTCTACACTCTAATGGAAACATTCATTAACCCCACGTGTCTGCATCGAGAATGCTTTACTTAGTGACTTCTGAGGGTGGAGGTGCTCGTGGTCACTGGTATGCCCCTAGATTCCTAAACACCGCTCCGTGAAGAGGACGCGCGAGGAATTCTAATCAGATGAGCCTCGTTCGTTTACTGACCCTGACTACAGCTTTGGATTAGGATGAATTAGCTTGCATATAATATAATGTTTGTAAGTATATAACTATCTTGTTTTAATTTATTTTCCTCTGCTATAGTGAAAGTTATGATTTTCTTTTATTTTTCAAAGTTTCAACAAGGCTTCTTCGCTTTTAAAGGACTCTAAAGGAAGTAATTGGAGTTTTCAAGTGTGATTTCATGACTCTAGTGATATTCTAATGAGATACCACCTTTAATAGTCATGAAGTGGAGGTATTGAGGTTTTCTAAATGGTTGAAAGTGAACAGAACGTCATATCACCATCATCACCATCAATACCACCATCATCATCATCATTATTGCCATTTTAGTGTTTTATTCCTTGCTAAATAATTAAGTTCCCACCTCTCTCTCTCTCTCTCTCTCTCTCTCTCTCTCTCTCTCTCTCTCTCTCTCTCTCTCTCTCCATCCAGTAATTTTATCCCTATAGGTTTAGATGGAAAGATTAAACCAACAGCAGCTCGTTAGGCTTAATCAATAATTAAAGGCCTAATTCCATTACATTTCTTACTTATTTATTTATTTGTATATTTTTTTTATTTATATGTTCGTTTAGTCATTAAGGCATGCATTTTTTTATGCAAGAGGGGAAACAGGCCAAGGCCATCAAACAATATATAAAAAAGCCCATTCGATTACCAGTTTCCTTAAAGACATAAAGAATTATATAACAAGTTCCCGTTTTCTTTTTCTAATCTTTCACATATGTAAGAACGAGCCCAGATGAAGAAATGACAAAAATAAAGTAAAAGAGAGAGAGAGAAAAACAGGAATTTCAAGCTTGTTTTCAATTCGCAAAAAAAAAAGAGAATAAAACAGATAACTATAATTTAAAACTTATATATATATATATATATATATATATATATATATATATATATATATATATATATATATATATATATATATATATATATATAGAGAGAGAGAGAGAGAGAGAGAGAGAGAGAGAGAGTCATGCTGTTTGTGTATATTGAAGGACAAGACGTACGTGTGTGTGTGTGTGTGTGTGTGTGTGTGTGTGTGTGTGTGTGTGTGTGTGTGTGTGTGTGTGAGTTGTGTGTGTGTGTGTGTGTGTGTGTGTGTGTGTGTGTGTGTTCACGTGATCAACAGGTAGGAAGAGAAAAAAAAGAGGAGGAGGAGGAGGAGGAGGAGGAGGAGGAGGAGGAGGAAGAGGAGGAGGAGGGGAGGGAGGGAAGAGGAGGAGGAGGAGGAAGAGGAGGAGGTCGAAGGAGGAGAAGCTAGTTGATGATGACAAATAACATAACACCAAAAAGAGAGAGAGAGAGAGAGAGAGAGAGAGAGAGAGAGAGAGAGAGAGAGAGAGAGAGAGAGAGAGAATACATAAAAGCAATACTTCCCAACGTCACTTAGTTTCTTACGTCAACACCACCACAACCACTACCACCACCACCACAACCATCATCTTGCCCACCTTGGGTCCGCCTAGAGAGAGAGAGAGAGAGAGAGAGACCTAAGGAGAGTCTGTAAAACCTGTCCTCTCTCTCTCTCTCTCTCTTTTGCCGGCGCTAACATCACTACCACACAATAACTTGCTGACGTAGGAGAGAGAGAGAGAGAGAGAGAGAGAGAGAGAGAGAGACTTTGCACACGTAGTAATAAACCTTCGTCACACACTCTCTCTCTCTCTCTCTCTCTCTCTCTCTCTCTCTCTCTCACATCGTTTCGAAATTTATGGCACAAGAATAATAATAAAAAAACACATTAATCAAAGTTTTCAGTACATTATAAGAAGCTCACGTACGAATTTATGCTTTGTCATCTTACATTACTATCATTATCACCATTATCGTACACCGCAAGTGAGGGACATTACTCTGCGTTGAGTGCAAAAAGAACCAACTCTCCATAATCTCTCCATAATCTTACACGCCTTATTTTCTCAACCCACAAGATTATTTATAAAGGCCACATTACTCGTGTTCCTATGGGTATTTTTTTTTTATTCTATAGCTGGTGTTATTATTAAACTATCAGTAATAATGATGACAACTTTGAAAACGCCAATAATTTCCACTAGATCGTGTTCAAGATGTAAGGTCCTCGTTGAACTGCCATTGGAATCATGAAAACACTAAAGAAATAAAATAAATGAATAAATGAAGTAACTTTCACCACAACCATTTAAAACTCCAGTAAATCCTCTTTACTATAATTAAGAAAGCAACCTGTATCCCTCAGTAACTTCCACTAGAGCCTGTTATAGTTTAATCGTCAATCATTGAAACTTCCTTGCCAACCCCAAGAATTATTCCACGAGAGATGTAGAAGCAAAAATCAACATCAAAGCGTCACTAATACCATGAAAACTCCCTTGAAACCCCCCAAAAAGTTCCAATATAACATAAGAATTGCGGAATATGGAGCTGTAATGCCAAAATGCTTAGAAATACGACTACAGAGCGAAGAGGGTTAAAACAAACAGCCAGACCTCAACCAGTCTTCCCTCGAGGTATGAAAAAAAATATGCAAACACTACGCATGACATTCCAAGCTCCATCACCATCCTCCCCTACCCTTCATCCTTCCTTACCTCACCCCTCCCTTCCTACTCCTCCCTCCCATCCACCGTGGCGCCACCTGACCTCGCCTCGCTCCCTCACCTCCCTGGCAACACACCCCTGCCAACCCTTCCCGCTCAGCCAGTCAGGGAGCAGGACGGCCCGACACACCCAGACATCGCGCCAATCATGTGAGCCCCGCCGTGTCCTCAGCCAATCCCCGAGCAGGTTGTGATGGGGATGCTGATGTGTGTGTGTGTGTGTGTGTGTGTGTGTGTGTGTGTGTGTGTGTGTGTGTGTGGAAACAAGTACGTATAAGCTTGTGTTATGTAAATTGTCCATAAATTTATCTACATCGCCAAATTTATTGTTCTATCGGGCGTGGATGAAAAATAAAGGTGAAAAAAGGTAAAAAGAGAAGAAAAAACAATGATAGAGTGACAATTAACTACCAGCTATATAATTCTTCGCGCTTGTGTGACGAAATTAATGAATGATTAGATAACAAGAACGTCGTGCCGACTCGCAAGACGCATAAAAGTATTGAGGGGAAACTGACCTAAATCAACACTGGTAAGAAATTCAAGAAATGAACAAATAAAAATACTTACATATAAACAAACAGACAACCTGTTCGAGATGCATACTCCTCATTAAACTCTCTCTATTATCATAAAAACACCCTTCAAAACAACCAATAACTTTAGTGTAGATTCCAGACCCATCCTTGTTAAACTATTCCTGGAACCATAAAAAAAAACACCCTTGCCCTTGAAAATCCTGGTTTAACTATCGCTAGAATTGTGAAAACACCTTTGAAAATACCCAATAACTTCAGAATCCTGGTTAAACTATCGCTAGAGTCATGAAAACATCCTTCAAAATACCCAATAACTTTCAGAATGCCCGTTAAACTATCCCTAAATATTTCAGTAACTTGTATTACGGTGCATGGAGACTACTCGAGATAAGAGTCTGCAGTGTCTGAATGAACGAGCAGCCCCTCTCCCACTTTCCCCTAATAGATGCTTCAGGGAGGAGCTGGGTGAACCGGTACTACCACCACCACCACCACCACGTCTACCAACGTCCAGCATCCAACACCTCCCAAATGTCTGTCTCGCACCACCACCAAACATCAACAACGTGGCTTGTATTGCTTGAACACGATCGTCTCTGATTGGAGTCGTTTGAAATGCTCATTAAAGTTGATGAGTCGGGTTCTCACCGGATTTTTCGTATGGAATCGTGGAAAACTATCACTATAAAACATCTCTGAATACTCTGTTAACTTCCATCAGCGCCTGTTGAAAGAGCAGCCTTGTTAAACTACTAATGGAATCATGAAAACACCTCTGGGAACCACAACAACATCCACTACAGCCTTGTCAATACACCAATAACCTCCATCAGATTAGAAACGAGATCAGAAACAAAAATCATCACTTGAAAACCTAGACTCCATGTAATCGCCTCGTGCTGCTGTGCGAGAATAGCAGTAATGTAAGCAGGAGAGAGACCTTCATATGAGAAAATCAGCCTTGGAGAGAATGGTAATCAAGCAGCATCACCATTAATTGTGCTGCTCACATGCACATGCCACTCTCCTTGCTTGTTTTCTTACAGGCTTTGTTCAGAATCTAATTTTCAAAGGCCACGGGTGATTTGTGACGTTCACAGGTGTTAATATTTCCTTATCTATCAATTAATCTTTTTTATTTATTAATTTATTTGTTTATTTTTAGTTATGGTGTAGAACGGTTATTGGATTAGTGGTCGAAACATGAAACTATTCTTTAAACATTCTATTTCCATATCTAACTTTAACTATAGAGACTCTTGAAAGTTAAACATTATTCTCCTACAAGCTCTCTCTCTCTCTCTCTCTCTCTCTCTCTCTCTCTCTCTCTCTCTCTCTCTCTCAACTATTCTAAAATATCTACATAATACACATAATCGAAATCTCACAACTTTATTTTATATATATATATATATATATATATATATATATATATATATATATATATATATATATATATATATATATATATATATATATATATATATATATATATATATATATTGACGAAGCAGAATCCTTATCAAACCTTCACCGGAATCATGACATCACCCTTGAAACTCCACAATAACTCTCATGAGACCGAAAGAAGAGGACCAAAAGGCACAATAAGTAAGATAAACGTCGTCAATTCTTCCATCCAGCACCTGATTATCACCTAAAGAGGCAACACTGATGAAAAAAAAAAAGTGTGTTGCGACGTAGTAAGGGCACGACTGGGACATGGAAGTGAGATGAAACAAGGAAGGAATTAATGGAACTAAAAACAAAGCAATAAATATAAAGGAAAAAGAAACGTAAAGCAAGATGAGAGAGATAAAAAAGATAAATACGAGAGAGGAATAGAAAGAAAGGAAAAGCGAATTAAGACACAAAAAAAGTGAAAGAAAAGAAATAACGGAAACAACAGAAAAAAGGTAAGAAAAAACAATGAATCAGGAACAAACAAAACAAAACAAAACAAGAAACAAGGAAGAAAACAAGAAAGACAAAAGAAAATAAGAAAAACATCAAATAAACGGAAGCAACACAAGAGAGAGAAGAAAAAAACAATGAATCAGGAACAAACAAGCAAACCAAAAGACGAAACAAGGAAAAAAAATCAGGAAGAAACGAAAGAAAAAAAAAAGAAAAGTATCAGAGAGAGAGAGAGAGAGAGAGAGAGAGAGAGAGAGAGAGAGAGAGAGAGAGAGAGAGAGAGAGAGAGCAGATAGGAAGACATGGGAGGCGAGTGTGTGGTGTGGAGTCAGGGATAGTGAAATGGGTTAAGAAGCACCACCAGAGGAAAAACAGCTGTGTCCTGCATCAGTGCTTCATTATCAACCATTAATTCAGCTGCACCATTCATAACACTGGCAATCCCTTCACTGCTGCAACATTCACTGCACCAAAAGCACAGTACATATTCTTTACAGTTGCTTAAATGATTGAAAAGAAAAGTAGACGATAGTATTACAAGATAAATGGAAATTGAAAAAGATGAGGAAAATGAGAAGCAATGAAACAAATGATGAAAGAAAAGTAAAATAGAAAATGAGAGGACATATATTAGGTATTATTATTATTATTATTATTATTATTATTATTATTATTATCATTATTATTATTGAAAGATCACTTCTTGAATTACCTAGTCAATATAATGCTCTAAAAAGATGGTTCCAGAAAACAAACGATTAAACGAAAGTCGAAAATTATTTGGAGATAATGTTTT
>NC_059266.1:910538-970538 GCF_017591435.1 Portunus trituberculatus
TGTTCGGACATCCTGGTGCTAAGTGATCAATATTGAGGGAGTTAATTCAGTTTTGGTGTATTATGCCTCCTGTAAGGTGTCAGGTTTGAAGCAAGCAAGGTTCGATCCCCCTAGGACCTAAACCAACTTCTCTAAGGCAAGAATTTGTGTGTGATTCATTGGTCTCTTAATTAAATGTGATTGTTCAAATCTCTCTCTCTCTCTCTCTCTCTCTCTCTCTCTCTCTCTCTCTCTCTCTCTCTCTCTCATGGCGAGAGTGAATAAAGGAACAAACTAACAAACTACTGAATCAAACAATAATGAACATATGTGTTTACGTTTCTGCTGCTACTACTACTACTACCACTACTACTACTACTACTACTACTACTACTACTACTTCTACTACTACTAATAATAATAATGCTGTGGTTACTACTATACTATTGAATCAAACAATAATGAACATATGTCTAAATTTCTACTGTTACTACTACTACTACTACTACTACAAATGATGATGATACTATTACTACCACTACTACTACTACTACTACTACTACTACTACTACTACTACTACTACTACTAGTACTACTACTAGTACTACTACTACTACTACTACTACTACTTCCCTTCCTGCAGAACCACATCACTAAGTTTCCACAATGTTGGGGAGTCAGAGGCGAGGGATAGGATCGAGTGGCGGGGGTTCCTCAGCTCCCATGGGCCCATACCTGCCTGTGCTGCCCGGCTCCAGTGGCACCACCAGCAGCATCACGCGCCACACCCTGCAGCAGCTCCTCGTCACCACAGAGATACTGGTGACGCCGCAGGTATGGGTAATGTGTTGATGATAGTGATGTTATTTTTTCGTTTATTTATCCTTTTCTAGCTGGTTTCACGTATCTATTGTTCATTTTTTCCTTTCTTTATTTTCATTTCTGGTTGGTTTTATGTATTTATAAATAATTTTTCGTTTTTTTTGTTTTCTAGTTTGTTTTACTTATCTATAGTTAATTTTTCAGCTTGATTTTATGTATCTAGAGTTAATTTTTCTTTCTTTATGTATTTTCAGCTTGGTTTTACGTATTTCTTGTTATTTTTTCGCTTTTTCCTATTTTCTGTTTGGTTTTACGTATCTATAGTTAATTTTTCGTATTTTCATCTTTTTATTTTGTTTGGTGTTATCTATCTATCTATTTGAATTTCTTGGTATGCACCTTCTCAAACGAAAAGCAGAGATTAGAGGTGACTGGGGTCCGTTTGAAGTTGATGTAGTTTTGTTGGTTAGGTAATAAACGAAGGAAGGTGACTATAGTTGGCTCTTATAGCACTTTCTTATGATAAAATGATAGTCTGCTCTCTCTCTCTCTCTCTCTCTCTCTCTCTCTCTCTCTCTCTCTCTCTCTCGTTATTCCATCCTCTCGTTACGTCTGTTCGTGTGTTTCATCCGGCAGGCAAGGCGGCGAGGGCGGGGCCGTGGGAGATTTGGGGCAGGACCGAAGACTCCCTCATCGGCTGGACTCTCCCGCCTCACCGCAGCCTCCACCCAGGTGAATCACTATACCAGAGAGAGAGAGAGAGAGAGAGAGAGAGAGAGAGAGAGAGAGACGTTAATGACCTGTATGTGCTGTAATAAGCGTGTTCTCATTTTTGCTACAGGGCGGCAGTATGAGAGGTGGTCAGGGCAGCAGTGGCCGAACGTCTCTCGCTTTACAGCATTCCATGAGACCACTTACCAGGCAGAAGAAGGTAATAGTAGTAGTCGTAGTAGTACGAGTAGTAGCAACGGTAAGATATTTGAGTGAGAAATGAACTTGATGTAAAAAAATACTAAATAAGATAATCGATCGATGTATAGGGAAATTTAAGACATAATAAGTTCTCTCTCTCTCTCTCTCTCTCTTAGTACGGCGCCGTCCCTGCTCCCCCTGGTGACGGCAGCAGCCACTGGGACCACAGCCAACTCCTGCAGAGGCGCCGCAGCAGAATCCATCTCGCCCATCACTTCCACAGGTGACGAGACTGCATGGAACTTTATTAGAGTCCTCTTTACGTCGGTTTCGATTCTGTATGTTACTTTTATTTTGTTTTTCTTTCTCAGCATTTTCTGTTTTCATAGGTCTCGATATTACAGGCAAACTCCACTTAATTATTTCTCTTTCTTCATGTGTTTCTCTTCTCTCCAAACTCGATGACAAGAATGGAGTTGTAATAAGAAAAAAATAAAGCTAAAGGAATGCTAAATGGATATACAAATAAACGAAGATAATAATAATTAGCAAAACACGTTCATAGAGTAACACCGTTCCTTCATAAAAACCTATAACGTATGCAGAGATGAGTGGAGTTCGCAAGGGCGGTAAAAGAAAAAGAAGTAAAAGATAAAATAAGAATAATAATAGTAATACATAGACCATCAGCTAAACTCAATAAACATGAACTTTCTTTAACACTTCACAACCAAACACTCCTGCAGACAGAGACGGGCTGAGTTTGCAAGGGCGGTCCTGAAGCACTGCCGTCAGCTGAGGGCGACCCATGACCCCCGCCCGCCTGACATGACCTCCGCGCTCTCCCACCGCTTCCCGCCCGCCCTCGCTGCCAAATACGACCGCATCCTCCAGCAGCTACTACAGGAATTGAGAGAGTGCGAGGTGGATCCCGTGCACCTTCCTCCCCTGGGAACTTATGAGAGGTAACGAGTTTAGCAGGATTTGTACTGTGTGATGTAGGAGTTTAGTGAGTTTGATCTAGAGTTAATGATTCCAAGCTGAAGCTATCTTGTTTTGATTATTTATTTGCATATTAATTTATTCATTTGTTTATCATTAACAGTATTACTATTATTATTATTATTGCTTTTTATTATTATTATTATTATTATCATTATTATTATTATTATTATTATTATTATTATTATTATTATTATTATTATATCATTATAATTATTATTAAATTATTATTATTATTATTATTATTATTATTATTATTATTATTATTATTATTATTATTATTATTATTATTATTATTATTAAATCATCATAGTTATTATTATTATTATTATTATTATTATTATTATTATTATTATCATTTGTGGTAGGTTTCGATGAACGTACGTACGTATTTTTAAATAATTGATAGTGTCATGTGTGAAGTAACATATTCTCTCTCTCTCTCTCTCTCTCTCTCTCTTTAGGTACGAAGTAGAGGGCGTGCCGCGGGTGGCGTGGGTGAGTCGGGAGCGGCGTGCCCTTAGCCGCGCCATGGCCAGCTTCCCTCCTGCCGTCAGGACAGTCATGGCTCAAGTCTTGCGGCCTCTTGATTCCCTCTCTCTTGTCGATGTTCAAGATGGGTTAGTAGCAAGGAATATCCATCAGTAGTCTCTCTCTCTCTCTCAGGAATAAATTGTATAGGCTCGTACTGTTTTTGCTTTGTAACTTTTCTTTTCTCTCTGTAGGGGCAGCGTTGGGGGCGTGGGCGAGGGCGTGGAGCTGGCTGTGCTGATCACTAGGTGGAGGGCGGCGGCCAGGGCGGGACGGACACATCTTCGCAATAATTGGTTCCCCACTTCCTTGGCTGCCATTAGAGAGGCCACGCTTGCCACCAATCTGTCCCCTGCACGCCGCCTCACCGTCATGCACGCCTTCAATAACTTGCTAGCTTCTAAGGTGTGAATTTTGTTTTTTTTTTCTCTATATTTGGTGATGAGTAGTTATACAAAAGAGTGGAAAGAGTGATGAGTTGATGACTGTGGTGCGCGGTGTCTCATCGTCACACATGCTCTCAGTATTATATATTATTAATTTTTTTTTTTTTTTATCCCCACGGAGATCAGATTTGTTTATTTGGGGTCGAGTTATGTTATTTCTTGCAAAAGAAAACGGGAGTATTTTAGAGTGTCAACAAATCGAAGCTGCCCGAAACAGCAGCTTGTAATAGATCTCAATACGCCAGGGCTCATAAGGAGCTGTAGATCTTCGCGGCCCTAACAACAACAAATACAAGAATTTGATAAATCTCATTCGCACGTTTGTCGAGTTTTCCTGATGTGCCTTACAGTTGCAGGAGGTGCTGATTCGGAGTGTAGAGGGCGTGCTCTCATGGCTGGGGAGCGAGGAGGAGCCGTGGCAGGGGCCCAGAGTGAGGTTGTACTTGGTGCTGGACGATAACCAGGTGTTGCTCAACCCAGACCAGGAGGCGATCATATCTGCCTTCACTGACCTGTTCAAAGAGGTGAGGCATGCGTGGCCGATACAAAGATGCTAATGACAACTTCCCTAGCTAAAAGTGTGTGTACGTTCCTTCATAAGTCTAGGGTGCAATGCGAAACTAAAAACTTAATTATTGCAGTTGGATGAGTGTGTGCAGCTGTACCGTGGCACCTGGGAGGAGCCACAGCCCCCTAAGGTACCCCGGTGGCGGCTGCGCATGGCTGAGACCGATGAGTCTCCTGGTGATGGTGGCAATCCCGTGCCACCCCTTAGGCCACTGGAGCCCCGGCGGGAGACCCTGGTGGTAAGCCTTTCCGAGCCGCAATGGGCAGCCTTCCATGACGCCCTCGCCTCCACCGTGAACCACCGCTTCTCTTCCGCCAGCACGTACCTGCACCAAATCTGTAGGTGTCCTTGTGTCTTAGACAAATAGACGATCATTTTGTTAACAGCATATACAAGTCCTTCAAGTTATTATATCAGCAAAAAGTTACTCCACTAGCACTATTGTCTTCAGATCTTTTTGGTGTTGAGTGCCGTAGATAAATATATAGGTATCCTTCTATTTACAATAAACACTGATTTGATGAAGCCCTACTGATATTTTAGATCCAACATGGTGATTGTAATGTTTGTACTCTACCTTAGTGCTGACTGAAATTTGAGATAAGAATGGATTAGATAACTGATGGGAAACTAATCCTACATGGAGAAGGATGGAGATGTAGAGAGGAAGATAAAGAAGATGGATATAGATAAATTAAAATGTAAAAAAGGTATGCATAATGGAGGGAAGTGTGCAGTGCGTCAACAATAATGAACAATGCATCAGTTCCCTCACCACCACTTCCATCCCACACAGCGGAGGAGTGGCGTCCAGTGCTTAGTGGAGGTGTACGGAGCGAAGTGGAAGAGTTTCTACGCCAGGATGCTCAGCTGGAGGAGTATGCTGGGAAGGTACTCACTTCTCTCGCTATGTGGAAAATGCCAGCCACGTTCCCACCTCCACACTCCTCCATGTGTTCAGGTGATGAGGAATTATTTTGTCATCTAACTATTTATGTATTTGACATAAGTGGTCCATATCGATTCACAAGCTTTTCATCTTATTTTTGCAATTGTCATGTGTAATAGTTAAGAAATCCATGAACTTGTTGGGGCTCAAACCTCTATTGCTCTATTTTCTGCTGCTTTACCAAATCAGACCAAGAATGAATGAATTTTTGTTGCCCATGACTGTCCTTTCTTTACATACTGAACAAAGACAAGCATCAGATAAATAACAGATGAAAATTACTGTTCACTATGATTCTACTTGATGAACCTATTGATAGAGTACAGTAACTTTTTTAGACTGATCTAGTCTTACTTGATCTGTGTGTGTATTATAGGTTGGAGTACCAGTTCCTGCGGCAGAGTCTTCTATCAGTATCCTCTTCCTTTGTCTCTGTGTTGAGGGACCGCCTTGTGGCTGACCATCGCAAGACTATCCAGGGGTGAGCTCCTCTTTGTATCTCTTGACCCTGCTTGGTGGGCCTTGTTGTTCAGTCATTTTTGACGCCCTTGGCCAGTTCCCATTCTTGCATGAAAGAAAAAGGAAAATGAACCTTGCTTTGAAACACTTCTGCACCATTTAATTCTAAAAGCTGTAGTTAAAGTAGTATGAATTTTTAGTGAGAGATTGATAAGATTTTTACATTATTTAGAGGAGAAACACTCAAGAGAACCTGCCTTATCATCTCTGTGGCCTTTAAAAACAGTTGTGATGAGAGAGCAACGTGTTTCTTAATGTGGATCTATGCTGTGGTCCATCAGTCAGTCAATTCAATACTTACCCTCATGTCAACTATCCTCTCTCTCTCTCTCTCTCTCTCTCTCTCTCTCTCTCTCTCTCTCTCTCTCTCTCTCTCTCTCTCTCTCTCAGATTGAACGAGCAATTTGAAGCAATCCACAAGCGCATTCAGGGGACTCCAAAATCTACGGAGCAACTGTTCAAACTGATGGAGTATGTGGAGGAGGTTCGCCGCATCACCATCCACCGCCTGGCTGAGGAGGTCGGGGACATGGTGACCAAACTGAAGGTGAAGAGGTGTAGTCATGTCTACTGATGTATCATATTAGTGTCTCGCGCCTGTTTTCTTTTTTGCTTTCGTTTCTCCTCTGTTTTTTGTTGTCTGGTGTTTTTTGTGTTATTTTATCTTTCTCCTTGTGTTCTGTCTTATTTACTCTCTTTTCTTTGTCACTTTATTGATTTCTCATTCTCTTGTTTTCTTATTTGCTTTTGTTTACCTCTTCATTGTTGTCTTCAGTGCTTTCTCTATCACTTTACCTTTCTCTTTGTTTTCTGTCTTCTTTTCTCTCTTTTTCTTCTTCACTTTACTTTTTTTTTGTGTGCTTTGTTCTTGTTTTTCTTGTTCTTTCCCATTTCCTTTTGTTGTTTTCTTTGCTATTTTCCTATTTCTTAATCTATATTGTTTTATTTTTTCTATCTTTTCCTCTATCACTATATCTTATGTGCATTTTCATATTTTTCTTTCTTTCTTAACCACCTCAGTTTTTATATGCATTGTTCTCTGGTCTTTCATTTTCCTCTGTTTCTTGTCTTCTTTTTCCCTCAGTTTTCTCTCATCTTCCACTTTCCTCTGTCTCCTGTCTTCCTTTCTTTCTTTCTCTCTATCACTTTACCTTTTTGTCTGCAATTCCCTTTATTATCCTCTTTCCATTGTAACCCTTTAATTTTTCACATGCAGCTCTCCTTTTCTCTCTCTAGGCCTTCAATTGTTCACATGCAGTCCTTTTTTCTCTCTCTAGCCCTTCAATTTGCTGTATGCTTTTTCCTTTTCTTCATTTTGTGATGTCATGCACTGAATGAGGTGATGTGCCACAGATTATCCTGGATGTGGTGCACCTCACACCAGATGACCTAACCACCACCGCAGCTGTCATTGTGTGGCCGGCCAAGCTGAAGCCTGTGGTGGACCGCGCCGTGGAGGTACGTGTGGTAGTGGTGGTGATGGTAATGATGGTGGTTGTGGTGGTGGTGGTGTTTAGTGCAGTGAGGTGGTCAGGGATGGAAAAAGATGCATAGATTGATAGATTGAAAAGAGGTATTGTATATCTAACTTTTGCTCCTTTCCAACAGTCCCTGGAAGACTTTAAGCAGGAGTTTGAAGAGCGTCTGGTGGAGCGAGCCGGGGAAGTGAGCCACACCCTGACTCGCATCCAACAGCTAGTGACGGAGCTGGAGGAGCTGTCCCAGGTGGCTCATGTCAACAAGTACATCAGGGTGAGGCACGGAGGAGAAGGTGGAAGAGGAGATACAGAAGTTTAATGGCTATAAATTTCATTAAATTCTTTTTAAATTTATAAATACTGTCTGGGCACACAATACCTCTTATATAATTGTAATGTATTCCGTGGATCTGCTACTCTATTTGGTAAACTCTTCTGTGTGTGTTTGTGTATGTGTGGGTTTAATGATTTTTGTGAAACATTTCTGTGCCACACCTCTACTGTTTTCAAAAGACTCCATATGGTGTGATTTTATGGATGTTTTTATGGTTCTAGGGACAGATTAGCAAAATTTCAACATTACCAAAAGGAGAAACAATCTGGAGAAACCAGCTGATCATCTCTATTGTCTTTGAAAATGGTCGTGCCAAGAGAGAGCAAAGCATTTGTGAATGGGCCTAACTCATAAATGTTGCATCTTACAGGAGGTGAAAAAACTGGAGGGTCGTCTGGAGAAAGTGAGTGGCCTGGTGGAGTGGGTGAACCAGGAAGAAGCACTCTTTAAGTTCCAGGTGTCCTCCTTCCCTTTACTGACAGAGCTGAAGGTGGGTGCTGCTGCTTGGCCTCAGTGTTGGTTTAACTTATGACTTCCAGAAATTGTCTGTTTGTGTTTTTTCAAAGTGGCCTCTTTCACTTCCACTGCCACCTCCCTGCACACACACACACACACACACACACACACAAACATACCATTATTTGATTCCTATTTTACACTGTTTGAATTATCCTTTATTTGTATGAAATGCACACATAACTTTCCATAAATTAAGCAAAACCATGCAAAAAACACATGCACATGGATTAAACTCTTCTAACTAACCCGTTAAACCAAACACTGCCCTTCTTCAGGAGTGCCTGGTGCCGTATGAGGAACTGTTTACCCTGGTCATGAAGTGGCGCAAGTATGAGAAGTACTGGATGGACGGGGACTTCACCACTCTGGACCCGGAGTTCATCGACGTAGAGACAGAGGAACTCACAAGGTGTGGAGGCTGGAACAACAAAGGATACTGGAGCCAGAACTCTTGTATATCTGTAATAGTGATGCAAAGATGGTTATATGTAGATGGATGTGTAAAGTGAAGGTTATGTGTTTTTGGAGAAATGTGAAGCTAAAGTAAGGGTGTCTGCATTTCATAACAGAATTCAAGTCTTCTGAAGTGATGTAGAGGTGTTTATATAGATTGTGGTTGTAGTGATTGGGAGTTACATGTCATATTGGATACATAAAGCATAAGGCATCAATTAACTCAGTCTTGTAATAGTTTAGCAAGAAGTTATCAAAGTTAGATGAGTTTAGAGTATAGAAATGGAAGTTATTAAGATTTATATGTAAAAATCTTACTTGTCTGTTTGTCTGTCTGTGGCTCTTTTTTTCATATGTACAGGCTACTGCTTATATATTTTCTTCCTCTTATGACTTTTAACTCTTTCAGGGGAGAGATATATTTCAAAGCTTCTTTCCTCCAGTTGGTAGTTTTTGATGTGGACTGGTATTACATTAGAGCTCTTTATTCATTCTTTTTGTTGCTTTTGTCCATTATCCTTCTTACATAAAAAAAACAATAATAGAAGTAATTTGTTAATTGAAAACTGCCCGTCTTGCATAAAAAAAAGAATAATAATTGTTTCTTAATTTAAACCACTAATTTCACCTCACCCCAGAGAATTACTACGACTACGCAAAGCCTTCAAGACAAAGTTCAAGCAGCAGGCACTGGAGGGTGACCCGAGGAAGGCACGGATGAACCTGGAGGACCCAAACCCTGCCAATTTGCCAGGGCCACTGCAAGTGTGTGCCCTGGCCCTGAACCAGATCAAGGCATTCAAGCAACATCTGCCCCTCGTCTCTGTCCTCTGCAACAAGGGACTGAGGCCACGTCACTGGCACAGCCTCAACAAAGCAGCTGGGTTTGATATCACCCCTAATGCTGGCACCAGGTAACTGTTGTACCCTCAAATGTCATCTAACTAAGCCTCAGATATCTAATTAAGCCTATAGACATCTTTAGAATGGAGAGAGGAGGGAAAGGAGAGATGTCGTCAAATTCCATTTATAAGCCAGCCATATCACACTTGTATCTTCAGATGTCACCTACCCAGTTGAATAGTTTACACTCTTAGACATATTTGCAATGGACAGAAGTGAGAAAGAGGGAGAGATGTAGCCGGATTACATTCATAAGCCAGCTCTTATCATCCCTAGTGCTGGCACCAGGTAACTCTTTTTATCTTCAGATGTCACCTATCCAGGACTCAGTTGTATGATATAATCTAAACAGCTTTGCAATGGAGAGAGGAGAGAAAGAAGGAGATATGTTGTCAGAATCCTGTCCACGGTCCGAGTGTAGGTTGGGCTTCCTCACTCAGGGCAACGGTTTCCTAGCAGGTGGGCTTTGAGATAGGAGGTACCCCAAAAAAGTATTCTCTTTAGCCCATAAATTCCCATGAAAAGCCCACATGGTATAAATAAAAAAAATAAATAAATAAATTGCATTCATAATCTAGCTGTATTACCCTAATGCCAGTACCAGGTGTCTTATAGTGCCAGATATCCAATACCTAGGCATGAGTTATATAATTTAGATAATAGATGTATTTCAAATAGAAGAGAAGTACAACTAGACTCAATAGAGAGAGAAGAGAGGTACAATTAGATTCAATGTGTAAGCCAGCCTGATGTGTTTTGCAGGCCTAGATATTGCATACTTAGGCCATAGTGAAATTGAGACTAGACATGTTTTTAATGGAGTAAGCGGAGGGAAAGAGGGAGAGGTGTAGTCAGCTTGATGGTTTATGCAGCTTGAGGAAGGTGGTGCAGATGAAGCTTGGTGGGTTCCTGAAGGAGTTTGAGGTGGTGAGCAGCGGTGCATCGAGGGAGTACAGCCTGGAGCGCTCCCTGGCTAACATGAGGGAGGCCTGGAGCACCACCACCCTCACCACCGCACCTCACCCGTTAGTGTTGTTAACTTTACTTGCATGGTTCTGTCTATGTTTATATATCTTGCCTTTCCTTCATACTTTTGTGGTTTTGTCTATTTGTATATATCTTGCCTTTCCTTCATACTTTTGTGGTTCTGTCTATGTGTATATATCTTGTTTTTCCTTCATACTTACATGGTTCTGTTGTATGTATCTGTATCATGTTTTTCCTTCAGTTTGTATGCTCTTATTACTATCATCTCTTCCTTTTGTACATTTATCAAATGTGTTTTTCTTTTAGTATTGTGTGTGTTCTTGTGCGTGTGTTCTTGGTTGGTTTTGCTTTACTTATCTGGTTTTGTCTTGCCTTTCCTTAAGTTTGTATGGTCTTGCTGCTATCATTTCTTCCTCTAGTACATGTATCAAGTGTTGTTTACCTTGTAGTATACTTGTGTTCATTCTTGTGTGTTTTTGCTTGGTTTTGCTTCATTAATGTAAAGTTATTTGTGCACTTCATAAAAAAAAAAAGAGTTTAAAGTGTCAAATAGATCAAGTAATGGCATGTGTGTGTGTGTGTGTGTGTGTGTGTGTGTTGCAGGGAGGTGGCAGTGGAGGTGGTGGTAGGGCTGGAGGAGGTGCGTGCCTTGGTGGAAGATCATCTCATCACCACACACACCATCAAGAACTCTCCCTTCGTCGCTCCTTTCAAACGTATGTCCCCTCCCTTCCCCACACACACAATAAACACAGACAGCATGACTATAGTTCCTTTCCTGTATATCAACAACTAAATATAGCTAGACATTTGGATAAACTTTACACACATACACACATAAATAGCTCCTTTATATTTCTTACTCAAACCATTTTAGATATTTGTAACATTAGTATTATAGGATTCTAAATACAATAAAACTCAGTCATTTCATAATTTTTGTCGCAGTTACACTTAAATCAGAGCATTTTATTTGTTGTTTGTATTCATAATTTACACTCCCTCACAGAATAACCTCTCTGGTGATTACATTTCTGAGCATGTGTGTCGGCGTTATCTTGCTGACTGTGACTCAGACTGGTGGTGAGTGTTTGTGTTTGTGTTTATTGCAGAGGAGGTGAAGGAGTGGGAGGCGACCCTGCGTACCGTCCAGTGTTCACTCTCTGTGTGGTTCAAGGTAGGAGTTGTTGCCTTCATATTTTTTCTGTATCATTTAGTTTAGTAAAGTGGACCATTAGGTTGTCTCTTTCCACTCAGGGCTAGCTAGGAGTGTAGGTGATTTGTGTGTGAATGTGTGTGGTACCAGCGATATGAATGTGTGGTCCCAGTGATGTTTGCATATACTATATGTTTGTGTAGTATGTGAATGTATAGTGCCAGTGATATGTGTGTATGTGTGTGTGTGCATCTGTGGTGATAGTTTAGTTTATGGTGGAGTCTTTGAATGCAGCATTTTTATTGGTTTCCTTGGACAGTGGCATCTAATTTGTGATGTTGCATTGCTGAGAAAAGTTTGATTTTACGTATTTCAGCTCCATCTTGTTAACTGATATGCTGTATTTAATCATATCTCTATTTCGTATTTGCTATGGGACTACATACTAACAGGAAACATTCATGGAGTAGAACAATGATTACCTCTAACAAATATAGTAGGCAAGCTTTGTCTTAAATACTTTTACACTAAGTGATAGTTGTCAATTGAATGTGAAGGAAGTGGCAATCTAGGACTTGTGATAATAATTTTGTTTTGTTGTTTGCAGGTCCAGACACTGTGGGTGGACCTGACACCTCTCTTCTCCACTCCAGACCTTCCACTGCAGTTGCCTGAGGAACACAAGATCTTCCTGGTGAGACCTTACTGAGTGGAAGCTTATTGGGTGAATGCTGAAAGAGGTAAGGGGTACTAGTTGGTGGGAGAGGCAATCCTTAATTTGTGTGTCTTCCTTAGGAGCTGGACCGCAGGTGGTGTGGCATGGCAGCCAAGGCGGTGGGGGCCAAGCAGCTCCTGGACCTTGCTGGAGATGAGAAGGAGCTGCAGGAGGTGTCGGGCTGCCTGCAACACCTGGCTGTCCTGCAGAAGGCCGTCCATATTTACCTGGACAACAAGAGGAGAGTGTTCCCAAGGTTTGTGCTGTGAGGTTGTATTATATAATGTGTTGAGTCTTTCTGTTCTGTTTTTATGTAAGTGAATTTTTGTATAGTTTTCTTATATCTTGTTGTTGCTGTTTAGACAGACAAATGAAATTATGTATCTCAACTCCACACTTTATTAGATCCTTTTCCTCCAGATCTTTCTTTCTCACATTTATAATTGGCCCATCATGTAACTGTACTTTTTATCAGAGACTTTTCACTTCACAAATCCTTCTTTCCCACAGACTTTATTTCCTCTCAAATGAGGAGCTGACGGCACTGCTGTGTGAGAAGGAGCCAGCAGGGCTTGAGCAGCACCTGCGTAAGTGTTTTGATGGGGTGTTCTCCCTCCACCTGGATGCTGACAATAATGTGGAGGCTGTGGGCAGCTTGGAAGGGGAGGTGGTGCCCTTAGTGAACAAGCTGGCCACCACCCATGCCTACAACAGCATTGAGAACTGGCTACTACAGGTGAGGGAGGATGGAAGAATAGTCTGGGTAGGAGAGTGAGTGATGCACTGTCTGTGTTGTAAGGACTGGCTACTGCTGGTGAGGAAGGAGAGAAGGTTAGGCAGGGTGGGAGGGAGAACTGGTTTAAAAACTGGGCAGGTACTTTTTGTAACAATATTCTTAACTTACAACACTGCTTTTAAGTTTGAGGAGCCATGGCAGTCAAAAGGCTAAATATCTGTAGAATGAATAAAAGATAGGTTGAGTACAGGCTCAAGGACAGTTCCAGGAGGCCCTCACCTACACTCTCAAGATCATCATGTCCGAGGGGGCTGATGCTTGGGCCCGGCGTGGGGGAGGTGCTACTGGGGACCTGGATGCTTTGCTGCCACCATGGCCCCTACAGGTCATCCTCACGCTGCGGCACATCTTCTGGACGGCCGAGGTGCACCAGGCCATCTGTGGTGGCACTGTGGCCCTGCAGGAGTGTTTGGCCAGGCTGCAGGTGAGTTGTTGTGTTGTGTGGTGCATCTTACTCAGATTTGAACTGTACTGACCCAGACATGGAAGCCAAACTGTCCTGCTGCTCAATTGTTCACTGTATAGTACAAAGGAATTTTTTACAGCAATGTACTTGACTTAATATTCGTTAACACACACCCTGTAATATGTGAGTGAGGGAAATAGAGGTGGATGCCTTTCAGGGTGAGGTGGAAACAAGTGTCACTCTGGTACAGCAGACATCACTTGGGGTTCTGTCACCTCCTACCAGTGGTCCGCTCTCCCCAGCACCCTCCTCCACCCCAAGTGCCTCCAGCGTCTCCCGCACGTCAGACCCAACCTCACCCCCACTGACAGCTGAACCAGACTCGCCTTCTATCCAAGCTCTCGAGTCCTCCCCTCCTGCCCCTCCCCTTGCCTCCACCCCTGTACCCCCTGCCCCCACCCGTGCCTCTGCTGCTGCCCCCACTGCCACCCTGCAGAGTGCCCCGCACCGCCACGCCCTCTCCACCCTGATCCTTGGGGCGGTCTATGCGCGTGATGTCGTGCAAGAGATGGTGGAGCAAAGGGTGACCAGTGAGGAATCCTTCACCTGGATGGCTCAGCTCAGGTCAGTAGTGATGCTTGCCGAGTGATGGTTTTTGTGCTTCATTTATTGTTTTTTCTGTGCTTCAGTGTATTTACTTATTTGATTGATTTTTTTCCTTCATGTTTTTATTTTTTTGTGTATTCCTATATTAATCTGTCTTTTATATGTTTGCTTCTGTATATTTGTATTTGATGTTTTTATAAAGTGGTACTTTTAATTGCTCAGATGTGTATGTAATCTTTTTCATTAGTTAATTTAGTTATTTATCTATCAGCTTCTGTCTTTATTTATTTTCACTAATGCATCAATTGTTTTGTTTTACTCATCTACCTCAAGTTTTCCATGTGTTGATATAATCATGGTCACTAATCTTACATGCCTTTTGTGCAAGAACATTCCTTCCTGTCCTAGACTGTACCTGCGGGAGGCAGAGGTGGAGGCCCAGCTGCTGCACTGTGACCTGCCATGGGGTTGGGAGTATGTGGGTGCTAGGGGGCGGCTGGTGGTGACGCCCCTCACCAGTCGTGCCCACCACGCCCTGGCCAGTGCCTTCCATGCACACCTTGGGGGAGCACCAGAGGGCCCAGCTGGCACTGGCAAGACTGAGACAGTCAAGGTTAGTGGCAGGAGTTGGGTAAGTGTTGTCTGGTAGAAAATAGAGAATGTTATTATGAACTCCTGCTTCCAGCTTTATAATCTCAGAATCTGCACAGTTTTCTGCCATTACAGGATACAAGGTTGAAATGTAGTCAGTGTGTTATGTAAAGTGGTAGAAATATAGTTAATATATTCACTAAAACATACTAACCTTTAAAAGTAAGGATGTGTTATGAATTTTTTTTTTATAATCCCTCAAGCCATATGATTAAACAAATGTGGTAATTACAGGTAGAATATTTAAATTGTTATGTATTACAATATCCTAACTAAACCTTTTAATTTAGTATGTGTGGTAGATACAGGCTCTACAAATTGTTGAAGTATGAATTTCCCATGCCTCTGTTGTATATGTAATAGGAAGAGACATATGGTGTAATTTTTTATCTCTCAAGCTGTGTAGTTACATAATGATAAGGAGAGAGACAGTTTATATTGGTTGTGGTATCTTATAACTGCATTTGCCTTGAATACTGTTAAAAGTTTTGTGTTTTGTTTACTCTGGTGTTAGTTTTTCATTCATTCGTCATTATCCCCTGCAGGACCTGGCTCGTTCCCTGGCCATCAATTGTCTGGTGTTCAATTGTTCAGATGACTTGGATTACATCTCCATGGGTCAGTTCTTCTCTGGGGTTGCTGCTTCTGGGAGCTGGGCATGTTTTGATGAATTTAACAGACTGGAGGTTAGTGTTGACAGTGTGAGGTGTGGCAGTGAGCAGAGAGGAAAGTATTAGCTTATTGTACAGAAGCTAGGAGGTTTTGTAATGCTAGTATGTGTGTGTAAAAGTATAGGAGTACTGTGTGTGTGGTAATATGCTGTACTGACACTTCAAATGGGGATGGTATGTGGTAGTGTGTGGTAGTAGTGTGTGTCAGTGCTGGAGGTTTGTGTGGTGATGCTGAGTGTGGTGGTATGTGTAGATTGGTAGTTAGGTTAGGTGTACACAATCTTTACCTGCATTGCTTTCTGTTGGCTAAAAATTAAGTCATTATTGATTTTCTTTTGACATTTTCTAGTTTTGTATCTATCATGTATTTTTGCACTTCTGGTGGTGCCTGAGTGTGGTGGTGTGTGATGGTGGTGGTGTTACAATTTAGGATGCCGAGTGTGGTGGTGTATGATGATGGTGGTGGTATGTTATATTGTTGGTGTCACAGGTTGAAGTGCTGAGTGTGGTAGTGTGAGATGGTGGTGGTGTCACAGGTTGGGGTGCTGAGTGTGGTGGCGCAGCAGATCCTGACTTTGGTGACTGCCCGGCGGGAGGACCGAGACACCTTTGTGCTAGAGGGGGGCAAGCCTCTCTCGCTTGACCCTCGGGGCTTCCTGGCCGTCACTATGAACCCGCAGTACCCCGGCCGTGTTCCACTCCCCGACAACCTCAAGGTGAGTGTGGATTTACTTCTGCATTTCCTCCTACCTTTGCCTTGAACTATTTGAAGTGGAAGGTTAGGTTTCAATGCTTGGATGATCTGTTTTTTTTATTGTACTGTATAAGAATGTGTTTCAGTGGGTCTTTACTTTATGATATTTTGTTTCCCAAGGTCAGTGACCCTCTTACATTAACACACAAAATAAATGTCCTGGATGTTCTTTGTAGTGAATGTGCTTGCTGATAGTATGTTCCTGTCTATGCCTTCCTGTGTGCTTTATCATATATCCCTTCTTTCCTATATCTTGCAGCACCAGAATGTCATTCTTATTAAATTTGCCTTTTACTGATTTGGCACATTTATCTTCTAGTGCTTTAAAGTTCTCTATCTGATCTTTTACTCTGATAATTACCAATACTTTTTCCTTTGCATATGAATGATAGGTAAAGGTTTTGCTTCCTCTAAAATGTGTTAGGAAGAGCAAAGAGGCATTTCACATTTTTCCAGCACATCAGAGATAGCAGACACTCTGAGTGAAAGGTGAAAGTTTTTCTATCTTTGGGATTTTGGTAGAAACATTAAAGAAGTGGTTTCTATCCCTAGCACATCAGCAAACTTAAGCAGACTCTTCTTATACACAGTTGTTGCTGCGACCAGTGTCCATGATGGTGGCTGACTACCAGTCCATCGCTGAGGTCTCCCTGCTGGCTGGTGGCTTCCTGCATGCCCGCCCGCTGGCCACTCGCCTGGTGGGAGTGATGGAGCAAGCCTGTCAGATGCTGGAGCCACACAACCACTATGACTTTGGTGAGTGGTGGAGTGAGTAAGTGAGGTGCTGTGCTGGTCTGGTCCTTCCCAAGTTAAATGTTGAACCCATACACTCATTATGACTGATTAATGAGTCAGTGGGGGTGCTGGGCTAGTCTGGTCCTTCACAAGTAGATGCTGGTGCTCCATTATCACTATGAGGTGCTAAATTGCTGCTGTGCTAGGCATGAACTCTCCTTTTCTGTTCAACTTCCTTTAGGCATGCGTGCGGTGAAGACAGTGCTGCTGGTGGCTGAGAGGCTGCGCATGACCTTCCCTGGGTGGTCTGAGACGGAAGTGGTGGTGAGGGCGCTGCGGCAGGTCAATCATCCCAAGCTGGTGGCGCAGGACACACACACATTTGAGGAGATCCTGTGTGACTTCTTCCTGGAGCTGCCACCCACACCCAGAGCTCCACTTGATGCCCTTACTGCCTGCATTGAGAAGGTGTGTGTGTGTGTGTGTGTGTGTGTGTGTGTGTGTGTGTGTGTGTGTGTGTGTGTGTGTGTTCAGGCACTATATTAAATGCATATTGTGTTAACTAGCTAGAATGTAAAATCTTACCAATGAAATGCACATGACAAGCAAAATATCTCACTTTCCTCTGTGTGTATGTGGCAGGTATGTGAGGCGGACGGGCTACACCTCAACTCAGAGTTCCTACACAAGATGGTGCAGCTGTATGAGACACTGAAGGAGCGGCACGGCGTCATGGTGGTCGGGCCGCCTGCCTCCGCCAAGACCACCACAATTAAGGTCAGTATTGTTTGCCTCCTTGTCCTCTTTCCATGTTTTTTTCCACATTTTTTCTAGTTCTGTTTCTACCAAGTCTATAATTATGGTGTTTTGTTAGCTTTTTTTGTTCTTTTCCTTAGTTTTTCCTTTTTTTATCTTCTCTTTTCTTATTTTTCATCTCTTGTCCTTCCTTCTTGTCTCTCTCAGGTTTTCCTTTTCTTTCTTTGAGTCTGTTCTTTTTTCCAATTTTTTATCTATATTATCCTTGTCCTCTTTCTCTAGTTTTCTTTACTTTATTTTCAGACTGTATCCTTTCGTCTCTCTTTTCTATATTGTTGCACTTTCTTATCCTCTTCCCTTCTTTTGTCCTGCTTTGTTATCCTTGCTTTCCATCTCTGGTCTTTCTTCCTTTTCCCTCACTATCTTTCTGTCAGTACTCTTCTTTTTCTTCATCATGTCCTTTTTTATCACCTCCACAGACGCTGGCCAAGGCTCTGAGTCTGTTTGACCCCAAGAAGCCCATTGTTCTGGAAATCATCAACCCCAAGACAATCACACCAGGGCAGCTGATTGGCTCACTGGACCCTGCATCTCGAGAGTGGTCAGATGGCCTGCTGTCATTGGCTCTTAGGTGGGTGGTGGTGGATGGGATGGTGGTAGACTGAATTTATGTATGTGATAATGGTATATAGCAAAGTGGTAATGGTATGGTGATGGCAGGCGAGGGAAGAGGGAGAGATGCTGGCTAGTGCTGGATGGTCCTGCTGATGCATCGTGGGTGGAAGACCTCAACACAGCCCTGGATGACTCCCGTAAGCTGTGTTTACCATCAGGGGAGACACTGCCGCTCCCCACACACATGGCTGTCATCTTTGAGGTGCTAGATCTCTCTCAGGTGTGTAGTAGTTTTTTAAAGAGGTCTTACTTTATTACATTGATAGAGTATTTATATCAGATTTCTTTATCACTGATATCTATGTTATCAGGTTTCCATTATTCCACTACTTGAGATTTCACTAGTACTCAGTCTTCCACTCCCCTGCCAGGCCTCCCCTGCTAGTGTGTCACGCTGTGGTGTGGTATATGTGGGCAGTAGCACCCTCTCCTGGCCGGCCTTGCTGCATGCCTGGCTACACACACATTCCGAGGCTGCCTGGTGGAAGGAGTACTCACCTCTCATTCAGGACCTTGCCACCTGGATCCTGCCACCCATCCTTTCCTTTGTCCTCCAGCAGTGCACTCACCTCCTGCCTGCCTCAGAGATCTCCCTTGTGCGGTAATGAGTTATATGTACTGCTACTCTGTGTGTGTGTGTGTGTGTGTGTGTCTTTATTGTTAATATCTTGATAACTGAGACAGCTCCCTTATAACTTAGTGTTTCATTTATATAAGATCAAGGTTGAAAACAATCAGTCATTCTATTAAGTTACAATGTCTAAGACTCAAAGGTAAGCTGAACACTGTCTCCTGTGTTATGGTTTCTAGGGTACTGGTATGCTATGATCCTCCCTCAGTTGTATTTCCAGGATGATCTACAACTTGTCCTCACATCCTTTGGTTGCTATTTCCTCGAGTTGTATTTCCAGGATAATCTACAACCCGTCCTCACTTTCTCTGTTTGATGTTTCCCCTTATTGATGAATTGTATTTCCAGGATGATCTACAACCTGTCCTTACTTTCTTAGGTCACTGTTTCCCTTGATGGACACCATAGTGCAGGATGCTCTGCAGGACGCCACAGTCTCCCAGAAGGACACTGCCAAGCTGGGGCCGACATGGACTACAGCTGCCTTCCTCTCGGCCCTCACCTGGTCCCTGGGCGGGGGGCTTACAGTTGCCTCCAAGGAGACCTTCAGTGAATTCTTCAGGAGGCTGGTGATGGGTGAGTTGTGATGGTGGTGATGGTGGGTTGAACATAGGTTCATGTTTAGAAATGCTTTGCCGTCTCACCAAAACTATTTTTAAAGGCCACAGAGATGATTAAATGCATTCTCAAGAGTGTTTCTACTGTTAATGATATAGAGATCTTGGTAATCTATCACTAGAGAGATTCACTCTTAAAAACCTATGTAATTTCAATCACATTTGTGGTGTAGAAGTGTTTTAGATTGTGGCATTTACTCCCCATCATTTGCTTAACTGTGAGTGCCCTGTTGTAAAAGGTACAAGACTCGATTCATTAATCAATTCATTAATCAGTCATCTGTGTGAGAAATTAAAGACAACCAAGAGACATAACATCACATAATCCTCACAGGTTACAACTCGGACTTCCCTGCCCCTGCCTCCATTGGTCAGATTGGCTGCCCCTACCCCGTGGAAGGCACCGTGTTTGACCTCATGTTTGATGCCAAGCAGAGGTCATTCTGGCGACCCTGGACGGAGGTCATCAAGCACGCCGAGTGTCCCGAGACCACTAACATCTCCACTATTCTTGTGCCCACGGTGGAGTCTGCCAGGTGAAGGAAGATGGTGGTGTTGTTGGGTGTGGTTCAGAAAATTGACTATCATCCACCATGTAAAGAATTTGTGGTCATCATTGTCATCATCAATTGGAGTGATGATTGAGTCTGTCTGGTGAGGGAAGGAAAGTGGTGATGTTATTGGGTATGGCTTAGAAAATTGACTATCTTGAACCATGTAAAGAATTTGTGTCTGGTAAAGAATTTGTAGGCATCATTGGTTTGTGTGCAGTGATTAAGTCTGCCAGGTGAAGGAAGGTAGTGATGTAGGTTGTGGCTTGGAAAATTGCCTTAATCTTGAAGCATGTAAAGATTTTGTGTTTATCATTGGTTTGTGTGTAATGATTGAATCTGCCAGGTTATGTAAAGAAGACAGGTATTACAGGGTGGGGGTTGGAAAATTGACTTAAATTGAACTTCAACCTTGTAAAGAATTGTAATCATCATCATTATCATTATTATTTTTTGTAACAGTGAGGTCTTCAAGTTGACCAAATGATTTTACAGGTAAAGGCTAAGAAAATTTGCATTATCTTCAAATTAAAGTAGATAAAGAAATGTTATCATCATTATCATCATATCTTGACCTCAAACCAGATTAAGATATATATATATATATATATATATATATATATATATATATATATATATATATATATATATATATATATATATATATATATATATATATATATATAATCATCATCATCATAATTTCCCTTAACATCTTCATCCCCAGACTGGAGTACCTGCTGGACGTGTGTGGCCGGGCGGTGGGTGGAGTGCTGGTGGCTGGTGAGGGGGAGAGTGGGCGTAAGGTGACCACCCAGCACTACCTCCGAGGCCTCCCCACTGCCTTTGTTGACACTGTGACCTTTCCTGTGACTCCTGCTGCCACTGCCCTGCCTCTCAAGGTGACTATATTTATTAATTTATTTTTTATTGGAGTTGCATGTTCTTGTCATGGGCAAGAGAAGATGGCAAAAGATAAGGTAAATACGTAAAGCCCCACTGAGGATACTAGTTACAGGAGAGTTGTCTGAAAAGAATATCAGAATTGTGAGTTTTTCTTTTAATTTAAGAGGGACCAAAGACGAGAAAAAGATCACAAAATCAGTAAAAGGGCCCACTGAATATGCTAGTCACAAAGGAGTTGTCTTGAAAAAGAAATATCCAGAATTGTGAGTGCTGTGTTTTGGGGAGGTCAGAATTTTGGAGTTATGACCTTTCTATATTTATAGCATCCTAGAAAACACATAGCTCCATGAATCAAATGTTGTAACTTTTGTTTTATTTCCTCCTAAAATGAAAATGATGAATAATTGCAAATAAAAGAAGCTACATAAAAATTTAAGGTTGAAAAAAAAACTGAAGCATTAGACAACAAAGTGAATCCTTGAAATCCTTGCTGGTGCAGAGTCTGGTGCTGAAACGACTTGAGCAACGGGCAAATGGCAGGTGGGGGGCAAAGGACGGCCGGCGCCTGGTGGTGCTGGTAGAGGACCTTCACTTGGCAGCCGAGGACCAGCACCACGCCCGGCCATTGCATGAGGCCGTGAGGGAGGCACTGCAGCAGACCACCTGGTGAGGGAGTGAGCTGTGTAGTGTCAGGGAGTGCTTATATTTATTTAGTTATATTTACCTAGTTTTAGCATATGCTTGTGCTGTCCCATCTCTATTATCCTGAAAAATATCCAAATTCATCTTAAAGTTATGCATTGTTGCTTCTGTCTCTTCTATATCTAATGCATTCCAAGCTCCAACAGTTCTGTGTGGAAAAACTGTATTTCTTCATGTACTTCTTGCATGTGCCTTTCTTCAGTTTCTTCTAGTGCCCTGGCTCTTGTAGATCACTCATCATGCACTATCAAATCTTGTCATACTTGTTAATTCCTTCTATCAGTCTAAATGTCACAATCAAATCTCCATACTTGTGTGTGTGACTGAGTGTGTATATATGTACTATCCATTTCAGGTGCCCACTTTTGTTGATGTAAATAGAAACAGTGTGTTAGCTAGATGAAAGGTGGTAGTGAAGTATTCCTTTCATGTTTTGTGTGCAGGGTGGAGGAGGAAGGCACAGGGCGGAGGGTGCTGGAGGGTCTTACTTGGATAGGTGGCGTCTCCCTGAAGCTTGGCAGTCAGCTGGAGCCACGGTGTCAGGCCTCACATGTGGTGGTGGCCACTCACCCTCTCCCTCACACCACACTGAGCCGCATCTTTACCACTCAGCTCAACATCTTCCTCCGGGTGTGTCCGTGGGAGGAAAGATTTGCCTTTTTTTCTTTTAGATTGGGTGAAAAATATACAGAAAAAACAGTAAAACTTACTTCTTTCTCTTGGCCAAGGGAATGAGAAATGGGTTAAAAATATAAAGAAAAAACAAAACAAAACTTACCTTTCTTTTAGCCAAGGGAACAAGAAATGGATGAAAAATATAAAGAAAGGCCCAAAAACTTACCTTTTGTTTTCTTTTAATGTCAATGAGTTACCAAGTTAACAAAAAATAGAACAGTCCCAAGAAAGAGTGAGAATACTTAGTGGTTTAGTTCCTGAGGGTTAGACAATGACAATAATGGCTATGGTGATGACAGGAGAGAGTAATACACCTTGTCTTTCCTGTGCCAGAGTGGAGGATTCGTGCCTGACATGTTCACTGTGGTGGCTGGAATAGTGGAAGGAACACTGGCTGTCCTCCGCCACACCCAATCCACTACAGCAACCACCACCACCACCACCAGCCACCAGATCTTCAACCTCGCCACAGCTGCCCGGGTGATCCACTCTGTCAGTTTCCTGCGCAAAGAGGCAATGGACACCAAAAGACACTTCGTCAGGTACATATAGTTAGCTTTGAGTCATTAAGTAGATACTGTGCTCTCTTAGATGGTATAAAGTAATTGTAAACTCCTCCTACTTATTATCATGGCCACTTCACTAGAGGATGGGTATCTCTTCTTAGATATTTAGTCTGTTGCCTTTAGTGAGTTGTCAGATATATTGTAGTCTTTTAGCTCTCAGAAACTCCTTGTAAACTCCTCTTATTCGTTCCTCACAGCCATTTTATTTGAGGAGGAGCATTTGATATTGATTTCTGAGTGTTTAATAGAACTGCAATGAAAGCTGCACAAAATTCAACATAAACCAGATATATTACAGTCCTTTTTTCATATCATTAAGTTTTCATCACCTTTTTACTTTCTTTTTTTCTCTCTTTTCTCCTTTATTTAATTGTCCTCATTTTCTACATTCTTTTCACTTCTTCATCCTCATTTCTCCTCTCCTCTCCTCTCTTCTCTTCTCTTCTCTTCTCACTTCACCTCACCTCACCTCACCTCACCTCCCTCTCTCCTCTCCTCTCCTCTCCTCTCCTCTCCTCTCATCTCGTCTCATCTCATCTCGTCTCCTCCTCTCTCTCTCCTCTCCTCTCCTCTCCTCTCCTCTCCTCTCCTCTCCTCTCCTCTCCTCTTCTCTTCTCTTCCTTGCCTCTCCTCTCCTGGTCAGGCTGTGGGTGCATGAGATTTACCGTGAGTTCTGTGACCAGCTGATGGATGGGTCTGAGGTGCAGCCCATCTTCACTATCTTGGTCACCACTATTCGCTCCAACTTCAGGGATAAGATCCACATCATCTTCGACAAACTATGCAATGAGGATGGATCGGTGGGTTTGTGGGAGGCAGTCGATTGAAAGAACCTAGTAACTTTCTTATGATGTATTATTTTTAGTGTTATTACTAGTGTACTTTTTGGTTCAGTGAGGGTCATGTTGGGTTATTCATTTGGTGTCAGTTAGCCAGGTTGTAACTTGAGTAAACTGATTGTGCTTTTTTCTTAGTTTAGTCTCCTTTGGTGGTTAGTTTAAGAAGTGGTGGAATGTGTAGGTCCTTATTTTGTAATGTATTTCTAAGCTATTACTTGCCCTTTGTATTCAAAACTAAACTGGCCACCTATTAAGATTTCCCTATTGATTTTCTTAAGTAACAGGTTTCTATTTTCATGTATACCTCATCAAATCAATAACAGGGAAGGAATTAAGGAACTGGTAATGAAAGTAGTGTAGTAAGAGGCAGTGAAAAGAGTAAAAGATAGCGGTAACCTATTTGATTTTATAAGATGTAACAAAATATGCAAACTTATTTTTACTTATTTTCATCCATAACAGTCAAAGATTTAATAACAGTAGTTTACAGTAGTTTCGTAAGGGGCAGTGAATGGAATAAAGGAAGCAATTCATAGAAAGAACCTACAAATTTTCTAATGGTGTAACAGGATATTCAAGCTTTCTATTTTCATCCTTACCTCATAAAGTCAATAAGAATTAAGGAACTAGTAATGGAAATAGTGTAGTAAGAGGCAGTGAAGGGAGTAATGTGGGGCAATTGACAGAGAGAACCTATTAATTTTCATAAGATGTGGTAGAATATACATACTTTTTAAAAATTTATTTTCATATACACCTCATAAAAAGAAACTCTGTAAGTCAAAGAATTAAATAACTAGTAATGAGAACAGTGTAATAAGAGGCAGTGAAGGGAGTAAAAGAGGTCAATGATAGAGGGAACCAGTGAGTGTGATAACCTTTAATATATTGAGTGGTAGCTGTGTGCTGGAGGTGTTGTCTCCCTCATCAGAGGTTGCTAGTGGAAGCCAAGAATCAGCAGGAGGGGTCCCAGGAGGAGGAGAAGGAGGAAGGGGAGCAGGAGGATGCTGAAGATGGTGAAGAAAGTGATGCTGATGATGGAGAGAAGGATGCAGAAGAGGAAAATGCTGATGATAATGACTCCAAGGTTCATAGTGAAAATCTGGTGATGGAAGGAAGAAGAGGAAGAGAAGGAGGAGGAGGAGGAGGAAGAGATTGTAGAAGAGGAAATAGAAGATGAGGCCACAGAAGATTCACAGAAAGAGAAACAAGAACATAAAGAAGAAAATGAAGATGAAGACGAGAAAGAAGATGGTGAGCAGGAGGTAGAGGAGGAGGAGGAGGAGGAAGAGGAAGAGGAGGAAGAAGAGGAGGATAGCAACTACCCCGTACCACAGGTCTCTTATGTCCCCATCAGACTCCCACAACAGCAGAGGAGGCGGCAGACTGGTCCCTCCTGCACACACTGTCAGCAACATTTTCACATCACAAACGATTGAGAAACATCACCTTTTCTAACTATTTCTTTCCAGTGCAGTCATGGTTGGCAGTTGAGTAATGTACTGTGCCACACTCACTTCCACTGTATCAGAATTTTCCCTGAAGATCTGCTGTAAATTTTTCTGTTGTAAGATTTTGTTTAGACTGGTCAGTTGATCAGGGGATGTAAGCTTAAGGAAGGACATAAAATAGTAGAAGTGATATTGTCAGATTAGAATTTTCCTCAGTCTTAAGACTCTGGATCTGCTGAAAATCTATCCAGGTTTTGTCAGCTGATCAGGAAACATAAGCTTGAGGGAGAACACAAAGCTTAGAGAAGTGAGAGCAGCAGGTTACTCAGCTTCTCACCATGACTGTGCCTCCTTCGGAATCTTGATGAGGCACCAGGCCAGTCCGCAAGACCACCGTGATCTTATTCAGCTGGGTCTCTTTTACAGGGCTATGGCTACCAAGGCCCCATGTGACCCTGCTGTGACACAAGACTCACCCTTGTGCTGTGTTGTGTTGCTTGTGTCTCAGCCCTGCCACAGTGTGTTCTTGAGGGCAGGGGTTGAGTTTGTGCTGTGTGGGTGTGTTGGTATGTTCATGTGGTACCCTAACTCTGTGCTGGACTCAGACGTCACTACAGATATATTTGCTTTGATGTAAAAGGCAAAAATATCTCGAGTGAGGACCATTTTTCAGTGTTTTTTCTCAGGATATCATGATATGACAAATTTTTCACCATTTTTTCACCATTTTTTTCATTTTTTTGACTTCTATATGTTGTCTAGTACTGTAGTGAGTGTGTGATGACTTGCCATCTCTGAAAACTCTACAGAAGAAGTGCCTTGTTTGTGTACGTATTATAAACTGAAAGGCATAAGCATACATTTCTACTGATTTATGTATAGTTATGCCTTTCAGACCCACCACATACCACAAACACCTGAGTGTGATGTTTGAGTGCTTGTCTCCTGTTGTTCTGAGGCCTTGAGTGTCTGCCTGCTAAAAGTGGTTTCTGCCTCACTACTTATCATGGAAACAGACTCCACTTGGATCATGTACTTACCTTGTTTTGTTGTGAATGAAGCAGGACAGATGATGACAATAAGAGGTTATAGAAAGGAGAGAAGACTGCACATATAACAGATTCACATATAGTTGATGAGTTCATATAGTCACACACACACACACACACACACACACACACACACACACACACACACACACACACACACACACACACACACACACACACACACACACACACACACACTTTCTCACATACTTCTGTGCCCTCAGGTGACAGAAAGTTGCCTGGAGAGGGCATGCTGGGGGGTGACGGGGGCAGGTGTGGACACTCCAGTGGCTGAGAGACGTTATGAGGAGGTGACAGACTTGGGGCAGCTGCAGCACACCATCACAGCATACATCCAAGACTACAACTCCTGCCATTCAACACCTCTCAACCTTGTTACCTTCAAGTGAGTCAAAGCCCTTTTTTTCCTATCCTCTTCTGAGACTTATTTATTAAGGAAGTTGTGGCTGAATCTGCATGGGAAATCATTGGATGATCTGTTCTTGGGATCCTCTGCTGCCACCACCGTGATAATCTACCTTGAAACATCTCAGAAATGCAGAGATTGACATGATGGTGGGATTATTAGTTGTAATAGGCTTTTGTTGGGGATTGAACCTCTACCAGAACACTTGGGAAAAATATGAGTCTATAGAAAAATGAGCTCAACACTTTACCAGTGAGGTTGAAATGAACACCAACACGTGAGTGAATTGTGGTTAGCCTTGCTTGTTGTATCTCTACTGATATGTATGATTCATAGGATTCTTATGAAATACACAGAGTTTTCATGTAAAGTGCAAGCAGGTTTCATGTTGTACATCTATGAGTGATGACACTTTGGGATAAATAACTGTTTGCTATTACGTACTCTTATTTCCACCGCCACCTCTCCGCCAGACACATGGTGGCACAAGTATCCCGCATCTCTCGTGTGCTGAGTCGTGCTGGGGGTCACCTGCTGCTGGTGGGGGCTGGGGGCTCAGGTCGACGCTCCCTCACTCGCCTGGCATCGCACATCTGCGGCCACACCCTCCTGCTGCCTCGCATTACCCCCGATGACGGTAACACCACTGCCTGGCTAACAATAAAGACAAGATTTGGCAATATTGAACTTACAAAATTTACTTCTTCTACCATTCTTCTCCTCTGCAGCTTTAACAACATAGACAAGCTGTGATTTACAATTATTTATCTTTAAAAACTTCACTTCAACCTTTCCTGCAGCACTAGTAACATCAGCCCAACTTACAAACATTCAACTTACAAATTCACTTCTACCTTTTTTTTTTAGTATCTTTCACATCACCATCCAGATTACAGAGAGGTGAAGGAGGCGGTAAAGGAGGCAGTCATGAGGGCGGGTGTGGACGAGTTTGCTACGGTAGTGGTAGTCGGAGACGCGGCACTGCATCACCCAGACGTCCTCCACCTCATCAACACCCTCATCCTCACTGGCAATGCACCAAATATTCTCTCTCCTGAGGACAAGTGTTACTTGAAGGAGGTGAGAGAGGCAAGGCGAGGGATGGTGGTGTGATGTGTTTATGGTGGTGTGTGTTGGTGAGGGAGAGAGTGAGTGAGTGTGATTTAATTTAGGTAGGAATATTAACAGGATTAGTATGGTGCCAGTGAGGGAAAATGAAAGAGCAGGGAACATTAATAGAAGGTGCAAAGACGACAATTGGTCTACACATGAGAGAGAGAGAGAGAGAGAGAGAGAGAGAGAGAGAGAGAGAGAGAGAGAGAGAGAGAAATTATTACATCTGTAAGAAAAGATAGTAAGAGTTTGTAAAAAATCATCAAAACATGTGTACATGATTTTACTTTGGTACTGTTTATTACAATCTATTACTGGAGAAAAGAAAAGGAATTAAAACAGAATTCTTTATCTCTAGTCTTTAAATTTTGCATCAGGTTAATAATTGCAAACATCATCGTGGACAGAGGCTGCGTCTGTACATGGAGGGGCAAGAGATGACAGACAGCGAGGTGTGGGAGGAGCAGGAGAGACGAGTGAAGGACCTGGTGCATATAGTGGTGACCTGCCTCCCCTCGCCTGGCCTGCACCACACTCTCACTCACTACCCAGCCTTCACCACTCGAGTCACCATTAACTTCTTCAAGGTGACTGTGGTGTAACTCCTCACTGCTTCGTAATGGTGTATAATGGTTCTGTTGGAAGTATAGGATAGTTGTAATTGTAATTGTAGCAGTGATCAGTAATGTGTCCCTTAGCGGTGGCCGGAGGAGGCGCTGGTGAGGGTTGGGGAGCACTATCTGGAGGAGGTGCCTCTGCGTCGCTCCATGCGGGACACTGTCATCACTGCCGCCACACTCCTACACCAGCTGGCCAGGTGTGGGGGTCAGGCCTTCTTGTTAATCTTTTCAGTACCATGACATGATCATATTCATTCTGATTTATTATTATTATTATTATCATTATTATTATTATTACAGCTTCAGAAAGTTACTTGGGCATTAGAATGTTGAAGACTCTGTGCATTAATCTTCTGACCCCCATAAAGCCTTCCTAATGTAAATAAAGTTGTCTAATTGTACCCAAAACTTATAATAAAAATGTGTCCTGGTACTGAAGAGGTTAAAGGGAGTCCTTGGTTTATGACATCCATAAATTTATGCTGTTTCATGGTTTCAATGCTAGTTGTGCTGATTTCTTTTTTACTGTTTTATGTTTTTTTTTTTTTTCAGAGCTACACTTACACCATTCTCCATGTGTTGTGTACAGATAGACTAGTTATGCTTTTATGTACTAGATGACTTTACAGTACTATGACATTAGCACTGGTTAGTGACTGTGTAGGTTCTTGCTTAGGCTGGTCCTTACTTATTTTGTTAATTAGTTTACAACATGGTATAAGAATAGAACTGTTCTAACTTGAGAACCACCTGTATCTTGTTTACCTTTTCTTCCTTTTTTTTTTTTTTTTTTTTTTTTTTTTTTTTTTTATTTGTACCATGTGGGCTTTTCACTGGAATTTATGGGCTAAAGGGGATACATTTTGGGGTACCTCCTATCTCAAAGCCCACCCACTAAGAAATCGTTACCCCAAGTGAGGAAGCCCAACCAACACTCGGACCATGGACAGGATTCGAACCCGTGCGCTTGGAGACCCCTCAGAGCCCAAAGCACGCATGGTTCCACTTGCTTTGCTTCTTTCTTGCTCCTCTTCTTACCTGTTGGTCTTGTTGTAATCTTTTTACTGCTGTCTTTGCTTGAGATGAACAAGAGTAACATACAACAAGTCAGATGGAGTGAAAAGAATAAAGGTACCTTGTTCATTTATCTTTCACTAATCCAGAGATGAGAGTGAGCGAGCGCAGGAGAAAGGTGGATGGTGTCCTCCTGTCACACCATCCTCCTACCTCCACCTTCTCCAGGAGTTCCGAGGGCTCTTCACCTCCCGCCAGGCCACCACCTCCGCCTACAGGAAGAAGTACCTCTCAGGTCTAGACAAGCTGGCCTTCGCTGCCTCTCAGGTGTGTTGATTGGCTTGCCTGGGGAGTGTTCTCTGTGTTGCTTGTGGTATGTGACTGGTTTTGTTTATGTCTTGTCTATACTGCAATTGTTATTTATGTTTTGGAATTGTTCTTTTATTTTTGCATTGTTCATTGTTTGTTTTTGTTATGTTATCCTTTCTGTTTTTCTTTTTTTGTTTTGATTACTTATTTATTTTTTTTCATTATGCTCACTTTATATATATTTATTTTAATGCTTTTTTCTCTATTATTTTTGTGTGTATTCAGTTTTAGTGTATTCAATATCAGTATATTATTACCTTTCTATAACGATTAAAAATGTTTTTTTTTTTAACCTTTATGTATACTCATTGTTTATATTTAGATTTTTAACATATTGATTTTTGATGTATTGAGTTTCAGGATATCAATTTTACATCCATTAATTTTCAGTGTTTTTGTTTGTTTCTCCCGTCAGATCTCGGTGATGCAGGAGATGCTTGCCTCGCTGGGGCCACAGATAGAGGAGGCAGCAGAGGGCGTGTCTAACATGATGGAACTCATTGAACAGGTCACTCACCACTGCCCTCACTTATCATCACACAAAATTCTAAAACCAAACAACATGCATTCCATCTTACTATTTAATATTTTAATGACTTTTTAGGAATCTACTGAGGTGGAGGCACAGCGGAAACTGGTGTCGGTGGAGGAGGCAGAGGCGGAGATTCATACAGCTCGGGCACGTGCACTGCAAGAGGAGTGCCAGGTGGAGCTGAACAGGGCACTCCCAGCACTGCATGGTGACTATCTCCTTGTCCCCTAGGTCCTTATTCTGAAATACTCTTGTTCTAAGGCCACAAAAATTATTAGTCAAATTCTCATATATATCTTTCCCCTATGATGGAGTAGAACCATTACTTAACTATCACCAGAATTGTGAAAACTCCTTCAGAAATGTCATCTATTTTCACTGAACCCAGTTGAAGTAGCTCTGATATAGTGCCAGAAAAAGTACCTTATTGCAGCAACGAATATCAGTTCACTTTCTAATCCTCATTCACTTTTATCGTCTTCACACCAATAATGAGTTAAACATACACTTCAACCCATGAGAAATGTCAGTCTAACTTTTTCTCATATCCTTATAAACATAGACTGTCAAACATACCCATACTTCAAAACTTTCTAGTATTTAATCCTTATTCTTACTCTACCATTTCCACAAAACAGAGGCAGTCGCAGCTCTCAACACCCTCAAGCCAGCTGACATCACTGTGGTCAAGAGCATGAAGAACCCACCCCAGGCCATCAAATTAGTCATGGCTGCAGTGTGTGTCATGCTGGAAATACGTCCTGACAAGCTGAAAAACTCCACTGCCAAGGCTGTAAGTAGTGAATCAAGGGGCCAGTGAGGATGTGCTGGTGCTGGTGGAGGTTAGAAGGATGAATTGCTATGTTTTATATGTTAAGGAAATGGTACTTTAGTCACCCAGCCTATTTTTCTAATATTTTTTTTTACCCTGACATCCTTATTTCACACAAGCTCTTTCCCCAGACTATGGACTATTGGGGTCCAAGCAAAAAACTCTTGGGAGACCTCAGTTTCCTGCAGCAGCTCAGGGACTATGACAAGGACAACATTCCTGACACTCTCATGGATAAGGTCAACAAGGAGTATGTTCGCCTGCCTGAGTTTGACCCGGCCTCTGTGGCAAAGGCATCCAGTGCTGCTGAGGGGCTGTGCAAGTGGGTGCGGGCCATGTCCGTCTACCATGCCATTGCTAAGGTGACTGGCATCTCAATACTTCTCTATGAAAAATAAACACAAATGCATGTTCAATGAGTACAGATTTTTATTCTGCATTGATCTACATTAACCTTTCTGTCATTGTACATGGACCTACATTAACCTTTCTTTGTGCTGTAGATTGTGGCACCCAAGAGGGAGAGACTGGCAGAGGCTGAGGCAAAGGTGGCAGAGATGGTGTCCCTGTTGGAGGCTAAGCGGGGGCAGCTGCGAGAGTTGGAGGAGAAGCTGGAGGTGCTGCAGAGACGGTTCTCCCTGTCATGCCGGGAGAAGGAAAACCTGGAGGCAGAGCAGCGACTGTGTGGCCTCAAACTGCAGCGTGCTCGGAAACTGATCAGTGAGTGTTTCTTTGGGTCTCAGTTTTGTAGCTCATCTGTCATGTTGAGATTTGAGACACTTATTTCTCCTTGACACCACAAAGAACCATACACCAAGCTACACTTCTATTAACTTTAAGCTTTCTCTTCACTCTTCAGGTGGACTAGGAGGGGAGCAGACACGCTGGGAGGCTGCTGCAGAGACTGCCGGGGCTGACCTCCTTCGTCTGCCTGGGGACACTCTCTTGGCAGCTGCTTCCCTTGCCTACCTGCCCCACACCTTCCAGAAGTCAGGTGTGGCTCTCCCTCCAGGATGTATTGGTTCTTTAGGTGTCTATTACAAATTTAAGCTCAAGTATGATCTCTTACTCGCAGATGTGTAGGTGTATTTGTATATTTGTCACATATGGCTAGATGTGTGTAACCAGCAAGGTGTGTGTCTCCAGGGATGCATTGCTGGAACGCTGGTGTGCGGGGGTGAGGGAGACGGGGCTGGAGGTGAGTGACGGGTTCAGTTTAGTGGGCACCCTCACCCCAGCCCTCCACACTCGTGCCTGGGGGCTTGAGGGGCTCCCCACAGACTCCTTCTCCCTCCAGAATGCCACCATCATCAAGCACACCAACAAGTAAGGCTGTGATTGGTGGAGGCTTGCTTTGTAATTCTTTTAGGATGTAAATGTTACTTGTGTTTTTGTTGCTTTTATTGCCACCACTACTACTACTGCTACTGCAAATTATGATTATACTACTACTACAATAAATGATAACTGCACTACTATAACTACAATAAATGGTGATAATTACTACTACTACTACTACTACTACTACTACTACTACTACTACTACTACTACTACTACTACTACTACTACTACTACTGCTGCTATGTTTATAAGGATAACAAAAACAACAGCAACAGCAGCAAATTATACTATGGTTACCACCACTACTGACGATAACATCTTTAATCTTAACAAAACCACCGTAACGCACCAGGTGGCCGTTGCTGGTGGACCCTGATGAGGTGGGGTCTCGGTGGATCCAGCAGCATGAAGCACCACATGGCCTGGAGGTGGTGTGGCAGCAAGACTTCAGCAAGCCTGCCGTGTCTGGCTCCACACGGGTGTCTGTCCTGGAGGAGACTGTGACCCGCTGTGTGACCAAGGGCCGTCCTCTCCTGCTGCTGGACCTCTGTGGTGACCCTCCACCCCTCCTTGCCAACGTACTTACCCGAACCATTACTGAGGAAGGTCAGGGTTGTCTCATGTTGCCTGTTTTCTTTTAAGGTCTTCTTTGATTTTGCTTTTTTAGTCTGGTATGAGCATTTTTTTTAGTTCCTTAATTTAATCCTGCCATAATTTTTCTATAATCATCACTATTTTGGCTTACCATAGTAACTTTTAGCTTTTTTCGTACAGGTGGTGTGAAGGTGGTGGTGGTTGGGTCACTCACACTTCAGTACAACACCAATTTCCGTCTGTACCTCTCCACACGCCATCCTCGGCCACCCATCTCCTTGGAGGTTGCTGGGGCTCTCACAGTGGTCAACTTTACAGTGACAGTGCATGGCCTTCATGACCACCTCAGGCAGATTCTTGTTAGCAAGGAGAGGTGAGTCGCAAATCAGATTAAAGTACAAGAAGGAAGGGATTGTTTTAGTCGTCTTTAAATCTGGTTATTCTTTAGTACTGCCACCTCAAGTGAACCTTTTTTTTTATACAGACACTCTCTGCGTGAGTTAGGTTCCAGGTGGCTGTTTGTAAATTCCAATGCTCATAAGTTGTTAGTGAAATATTTTAGATTTATAGTAATTTTGTAACTCAAGTGTAGTGAAATATTTTAGATTTTATAGTAAGTTTGCAACTCAGATGTTTGTAAATCAGAGTGTCTTTATATTTTGTTAGTGTCCCTTTCACATCAAGAATAGAAAATATTTGCCTTGCTTCACTGCAACATAGGCCAGAGCTGGAGGACGAGAGGCAGAAGTTGGTGGTGACAATGTCATCTTACCAGCGGGCACTGCAGGCCACCGAGGAACGCATCCTGCACACCCTCTCCTCAGTGCAGGGCAACATTCTGGAGTCTGAGGAGGCAATACTCATCCTGCAGCAGACAAAGGTGAGGGAGAGAAAAGTTGTTGAAATACACCTTTTATTTATTCACTACTAGAGATACATTAATATCCATTCTCTTTGTCTCTGCCTGATCTGTCCCTGTCACCTTCACACAGCAAATGGCCAATGAGATCAAGAGGAAGCAGGAGCAGTGTGCAGAGACAGAGGCAGCGCTGCTGGAGTGTTGCCGCCAGTATGAGGCTGTGTCTCGCCCTGCTGCTGCCCTCTACATGACTGTAGCCAGCCTCACCTCCCTCTCCCACATGTACCAATATTCCCTCAGCTGGTACATCACCCTCTACATCTCCATCATTGACAACACGTGAGGGTCTGCTGTATACTCTATTCTTTTGTTTGGGGATTGAATTTGTTTGTATGTCAGTAAATGTGTCTCTTAGTATGTCATCCTCTTCATATTCATCAATAACAACACTATGAGGCTCTGCTGAATAATTAAAACATTTGAATTGCTCCATTTTTTTTTTTGCTGTCATTAGTATCATTCATGACTGTACTTTAGACTTACACCACACCATTCTATTAGATTTGAGAAGCTAAAGCAGTCAGAGTTATGATAGCTTTGCCAACAGTCTTTACTAACCTGCACAACTTCCACTGCTGCCAGAGGGAAGAGTTCAGTGCTGGAGCGGCGCCTGTCCCTGCTGCATGAGGCCCTGGTGGGTGGGGTGCACCGGGCCGTGGTGAGAGGCCTGGCTACCTCTCACCACCTGCCCTTCACCCTCCTTGTGGCCATGCACTCTCTCAGGTCAGGCTCAATGTTCTTTCCTCTCTCAGAGCACTGTATAGTATATATAACTATATGGTTGTGATGCCAAACTCATCATTTCAGGACAAATAACACAGTGAGTGCAGTGGCAAACAAATTAATTTTTCTCTGACATTTTGGCATAGAGTTCTTGCCATTTTTTGTGGATAAAGGATGATAAGACAGCGTAAAAAATAAAAATGAAAGTTACGAAATAATAAACATACATATACACATCATTACACTGTACAGAGAATAGGCCCTGACATATTGTTCAGACCAGCAGACAATATCTTTATGTGCAATTTGATTTAACATTGTTTTTTCATTTACTTCATTATGCCATCTTTGTGAGGCAATAACTTCATTTAGCATCAAGAATAGTAAACCAGGCAGTCATTTACAGAGGTGAGGGAAATGTGACTAGCCAGGAGGAGGCAGCGTTGTACCATCTTGTAGCCCAGAGCACCAGCGGAGCCCCCACCACCATCCTGGCTTGCCCCACCCCTGCTGCCTGCCTGGCCAACCATTCACTTCCTCTTCACTATCCCTGCCTTCCATGGTGAGTATGTAAGCCTGTATTCTGAAATGCTATTATCTCTCACCATGGCTATTTTTAAAGGCCCCAGACCTGAGTAACTGGGTTTTCAAGTGTATTTCTACTACCAGTAATGTAAAAATGTTATTAATTTGTCACTAGAATTATAAGCTTCCTTAAAAAATGTGTATAACTTCAACTATAATCTTTTGAAAATAGTAGTAGGATGCCTTGTATTTATAACTGATGAGAATGGATGAACAACCTTTGATTCACAAGTGCATTGAGAGTGAGTAGATAGAAAAAATAGATGATATATTTCAGAAGCAATTATATTGGATGGATGATAGATGAGTAGATAGAGTGAGAAATAAATAAGTAGATGAATATTTCTATATCAACTTTCTTCTCTTTCTGCCAGGGCTGGAGGAGAGTCTGAGGGAGCATGGGGAGGCATGGGTGAGGGTGGTGGAGTGCATGGGCCTGCCTGAGCGAAGTGTACTGCCCCGACCTTGGCACTCCCTTCCTGCCCTGTCCTGGCTGCTGCTTATCTCTGCCCTCAGGAAGGATAAAGTTAGCAGTTATCATTCATTTGCTGATTGGTTAATTTCATAATTTGATTATCAGCGGTAAAAAGTCTTTTGGCATCTGGTGTTCTGGAAATTCTAATGTGTCAACACTTGCTTGAATAGTCCCATTCTAAAAGTTATATCTGATCTTTTGACACTATATTTCTTTAAGGTGTTAGGATGTTGCTAGTTTAAAAATGGTGACAGATGCCATGATAGTCTGCTGTCGCATGTAGGCTCTCCTGCTAGTTAAAGCATCCATGGGTACTATGATGTGAATGGTTTATATATGAATATTTTTAGTATAAACTTGTATGTATGAGTGAAATACTAAACTGAGGAGGAGAGTGAAGGCAGATACATCTTTATAATTACAAGAAGACAATACAGTAGCTGAGCAAACACACACATTGGTGTGCTGCAGGTGACGTGGGCTGTAAAGACCACTGTGGCAGAGGTGCTGGGGTCACAATATGTGGTGCCGCCACCACTGGCACTTGCAGAACACCTACAGTTGCCTGCCCCCTCCCGCACTCCAGCACCACCACCCACTCGCCACCCACCACCCCTCCTGCTGGTGACCTCGGCAGGCGTGGACCCTCTGGAGGAGGTGCGGATATTAGGTGTGCCCATCATCAGTGTCTCCCTTGGCCAGGGCCAGGTGGGTGTCCACATAGGGTAGGGGATAAGAAAAACTAATGTGTATTCATCATTATAATAATTGTTTATATTTCTATTACTTATGTATATCATTTAATTAGACTGATAACCAAAAGTATTCATTTAACTATTTCTCTGCATACTATATTTGATTTACTGAGGCATATATATTTGTGTGTGCGCGTGGCAGAGTCGTGTGGCTGAGGAGGCTGTTAGGGTCGCAGTGGATGAAGGAGGCTGGGTGGTGCTCCAGAACCTTCACCATGCACTCGAGTGGCTCCCATCCCTCGCCAACACAATATCCCGCCTGTACAGCCCATCCTCCACCTCCTCCACCTCCACGCCCACTGCTACTGCTGCCACACACACCCGTCAAGCTGTCTCCACCGCCACCACAGGCACAGCTCTCCACCCTTCGTTCAGACTCATCCTCACTACTGAACCCACAGAGGAGGTAAACCAAGCCAATTTCTACACTCCCTCAAATTTGATGTGGGAAGGTTTGCAGGGAAATTTAGACTGTGGTGTATTGTGTATTTCTCTCATGTCTTAGCTACAATTTTTTTTTTCTTTTCTACTTATTTTTGCTGAGTCTTTCATTTTAGATCTCATGGAGGGTTCTATTTTTTTGTTTTCCTATCTTTTTTTAAGTTCTTAATTATAAATGCTTTTATTTGCTTTTGTCATTTTCTTTGTAGACTTAAATGTTGATTGGTTTGTATATTGCATTTTTGCTTTGCTTTATTATTTTGTTCTCTGTTTTTACTGCACTGACTGATTTTTTTTGCCATTTCAATCACTGGAAAATGTGTGGAAATGGAAAAAAAAGAAAATAGGTTAATTTTGTCTTTTCTAAGTTACAGAATGATTTTTAAACATTTCAAAAGCAAGTAGCAGGAAAGTTTTGAATAATGCTGGGGAGAAATTAGTTAATTGTAATAGGGTTGAAAACAGCCATATATATATATATATATATATATATATATATATATATATATATATATATATATATATATATATATATATATATATATATATATATATATATATATATATATATATATATATATATATATATATATATATATATATATATATCTCTCTCTCTCTCTCTCTCTCTCTCTCTCTCTCTCTCTCTCTCTCTCTCTCTCTCTCTCTCTCTCTCTCTCTCTCTCTCTCTCTCTCTCTCTCTTTCTGTTGCCATCAGTTCCCTGCCTCCCTGCTGAGGGTGGTGGAGAAGGTGTGGGTGGACAGCCCTGCCGACCCTTGCCACGCCTCCACCAGAACTTTCAGACTCTGTTCCGCCATGCAGCTCACATCCACTTTACAGACGAGGTGAGTACTGACACACACTCTATGTTGTCTGCATTAGTGTTGGTGGGGTGGTTTTAATGTGGCTGATTGTGTTAGTGTTGAGGTGATGTGGTGGTGGTAGTGATTTGGTTACAGATATTATTTTTGTTGTCAGATACTATTTTGAGTTGACAGTAAATAATGCATAGATAATATTTAATTTATCCCAATTTCACTTATAAGAAAGATTTATTAAGTAAATAACAAAGATTTATTGATTGATTTAGAGTTTAAGTATTAGTATTTTACAGTTGCTTTTTCTTACTTTAAAATGATGTAGTTTATAGAGAAATCTCCAATTTTACATGCTTTTTGATATTTTTCCAGCTCAGTACATATCTTAAAGAAATGTGAAAATATTTTGTGTCAGTTCTTTCATCTCATAAAAGAAAAATATTCCTTATTCAATAGTAGTAGTAATTGTGGTTCAGTGATGTGGTCATGGTGGTGACATTGGTGTGATGCACTGCAGGAGGAGGTGGAGGAGGCTGCCACCTGGGGACTGCTACATGGCCTGGCAGTCTTTCACACGGTGATGAGTGAGCGTGGCCGCCACGGTCACCTGGCCTGGACCAAACCCCCAGCCTTCACTGCAGCAGACTTAGTCCTGACTGTCAACATTGTAACAGTGAGTCACTGCTTAGGTGTCATCTCTTACTCTGATGGATGGAAATCAACATGAACATCACTCATTACAAATATATTAGCTATTACTGTAATGTCATTAGTAACCCTTGTCCATGTTCACTCTCTGGCAGTCCAGCATAGAGGAGGGGCAGGAGCTAGACCTGGAGACCCTGGAGTACCTGGTGGGCCGGGTGATTTATGGTGGGCGAGTGCTGAGATCAGAGGACCAGCGGGTGATCAGCAGCATCCTGAGAGAGGTGCTGAGTCTATCCCTGAAGCGTAATGGTTTGGAGGAGCCGCCCCAGCCAGCTCCAGGGGAGGAGGTGGAGGGAGGTGGCTTGGCAGGACTGTTTCCTGAGGTCCTGGGCAAGCTGGAGGATGTGCAGGACTTCCTTGTGGTGAGGAGAGTGGTGATGGCAGTGGCGGTGGTGGGGATTTTTGTTTGTTAAAGAGAGGAATAGGAAAGCAAGAATATTGATATGAAAATTGTATATCAGTTAGAAAAGTGTTTTTGTGCTCATTGAATTTTAAAGTGAAATATGATTTTTATCTTTGCTGCATTCCCAAGTTTACAGATAACTAAATATGAATCTTTGTTTTGTAGATTGAAAAAACACAAAATTACTTTATTTGTAACTTAAAGTTTTGATTAATCTTTTTGTAAACTATGAATAGTTTTAGGAAAGGAAGATTGATAGTGAGTGATGGTGATGGTGGTGATAGTGGTGGTGGTGGGGCATTGCAGGGAGTGACAGGGCTAGAGGATCCTGAGATCTTTGGGTTGCCGGCGGGGGTGCAGCGGCTGCAGGAGGAGGAGAGTGGCCAGGCCCTCCTGATGGCCCTAGCCACAGCTGGGGGTGCCCAGGACCCTGCTGGCACTGTGGAGAGTGTGCTGGTGAAAGACTTGACCAAAGTGAAGAAGATGGTGAGGAATTTTTGGGATATTTAATGATAAGTCAAGAGACACTTGTTGCTTGGGAAACATGTTTGCTTGTCACTTTTATTCATGGAAATTATTGATTATTTCCTGATTATTGAGAACCTTAAAGTTGTAAGTATTTTTTTGTGTGAATTACGTACTTTACATTTTTCTGATGTGCTTGTAATTTGTAAGCATTCAGTGCACATTGTTAGCACACACCACTTACTCTAGTGATGCATTCTATTGATGTGTTGTTCTATTTATGTATAAAACTATTTCTGCACATCCTGAACTGTGTGTGTATGTATATAGCTGCCAGAGCTGGTGGTGGGGGCAGAGAAGCTCAGAGTGGATGAGGATAAGGACCTGGTGGCAGTGGTGAGGCGTGAGGTGGAGCACCACAACAGCACACTTGCCGCCATTACCACCACACTGCAGGATGCCTTGCTTGCATTAGCTGTGAGTTGTCAACACTGTGGGGAAAGTTCTGCAGACTTCTTTCTTGTCTGTTTTTAATCTAGTTTGAGTATGATGTGGGATTATATTCTAAAACTTGCCACTGTCAAAAGGCTGTCTTTGAAATATAGTGGGTTATTTAGGATGTTTTTATGGTTCTAATGATAGATTTCCAACATTTTTATTTTGAAAGTTGAAATACTCTTGAGAACCTGGTTGACTACTCATCTCTAGGGCCTTGGAAATTCATGGTGAGAGAACAAAACATCATTAACAATAATTACCTACAGTAAAAATGCTTTCTGAGATGATTCCTGTGTGTGTCAGGCTGGTGGTGGGGACACCACTGGTGTGGCCTCTGCAGTCGGAGTTGGACACACTCCACTGTCCTGGCTCCAGCTGTACCGCACTCCTGCCCCACCACTTCTCAACCACTTCCTTCAGGAGCTGCATGCCAGGACTGCTTTTCTCCAGGTACTGTAAACTGACTTGAGTGTTTGTCTGTATGTAGTCATGGGATGGTGTTTTAGTATCATATGGTGTAGTCTTGTTCAGTTTGAACAGTGATTGGTGACTGAATTGTCTGATAAGATAACAAAATAGGATTATGTTTTTTTGAGGAAGAGAGTGAAGCTTGTAAAGTAAGGGATTTGGAACTTACAGGGATGAGATTTTCTTATAGAATTTCATTGGCAGAAACAAGTGATCACAGTTATTTAGAGGAGAGACTGGTACTGACACCAACCTGCTCACATCCTACAGAGCATGGTGAATGGTGGGCAGCAGACATACTTCCCTTTGGCAGTCTTTCAGTTCCTGCCAGCCTTCCTCACTACAGCCTTGCGCCGTGCTGCCCGTCAGGCCCACCAGCCCCTACACAGCCTCACCTGGGAGTTCCACCTCACACACCAGCCCTCACCACCTTTACCTCACCTGCCTGTCATCCTCTCACCTGACGCACACAGTGATTCTGCCTCTGACCAAGTATCAGAGTCTGCATCTTGCCCTCCTACTGACACTGCTAACCCTTCCGACACACCTGAGCAGCAGAGTGATGCACCTGCTGATGCTGCACCAGATATGCCAGACAATGGAAATAATGCCTCACAGGAAACACCTTCTGAGGCTCCTGTGAATGAGGTTGACGAGGAAGAGGAGCTGAGTCAAGCCAGTGGTGCCAAGGTGGAGAAAGAAGAAGAGGAGGAGGAGGAGGTGGTGTGGAGCTGCTGGGGCCAGGATGGGAGCATTACTCTGCTGGCATCAGGGCTGTGGTTGGTGGGGGCCTCCTGGAATGCTGAAAGGTGTGTATGAACAGCATGTCCCCTTTACATATTCATAGATTTTCTCTCAACACTATAAGAATTTGCTGATGCATTGCCTTAAATCAATCAATAGGTCAGTCTTTTTTTTAGTTGTATATTCTGGTCCCCATCAAACAAGGACATCTGAGAAAGAGAGGGCCCTTTGCTCCAAACACGCAGCCTTCCAGTGTTGTAAGAGAAAAGACATTAGATAATATAATAATGATGAGTTTCCTCCTGTTCTTCCAATTTTGACACAGGTATGAGCTAGAGGAGGCTTCACTGCAGGGCCTGGTGGAACAGCTGCCCCTGCTGAGCATGGCCCCTATAGTGGTCTCCAGCAGTACTCTGCCCCTGGCTCACATCCCTGAAGTGGCCCTCTCAGAGTGCTACCCTCCAGCCCCAGCCTCTCTCAGTAACGGGTCAAGCAGCCTCCCCAGGTCACTGGCCGAGAGTGGCTGTCCCTCCCTAGATACCCTGCTGGAGGACCCTGATGCTGCAGACCCCAGTGACCCTGAGGCTGAAACTGGCCAGTTCCTGTGTCCGGTGTACCAGGGTGGCCCCAGCAGCACCCCAGGGCCCCCGGTGCTCACGGTGCCCCTGCCAGCTGGGCCATACGGGGCTGACTATTGGATACAGAGGAGGGTGGCAATATATCTGAGCCAGCACTGAGTCACCATACAGCAGGTCTTCCTCATTCTTTTGAGAAGGGATCCTATTGAGGACTTTCATTATTTCATTACTTTATTTGCCTTATAAACTAGTCGTTGATTGATCTCAGTTGATCTGTTCCTTCATCTGAAAGTGCTTCATTCAACATTACTTTGACTGATATTGTTGGATTGTAGTACAGGCAACCCCCGCTTAATGAAGGTTCACACTACAAAATTTCGCTACAACGAATGTTTCCTTTTACTACCATCTGCTTGTTTAACGAACACCAAACTCATTTTAACAAAATTTTATCCAGGTAATTTTTTCCAAGTTTGAAAGTCCACTGTATTACGCAAGCTGACAGGCTTTTGAATACACCAGGGCCTCTTGTGGACAAAGTACGCACCACTCACTCCCCTACACTTCCCTGCTCTCTGCTCAAAACAATAACAGTGTCCAGCACCAGCTCGTCTTCCCTAGCTCAACAAACCACCAAAATGCCCTGCATCCAGCCCTGAAATGTTGCCTAGCATTGCTAAGAAGACCAGGAAATCTCTTACTCTCGATGTGAAGCTGGATATTATTCACAGACATGAGAGAGGCCAAAAAACTAATAACATTGCTTGCCACTATCTTGACTCCATCTACTGTCTCTACTATTTTCAAGTCAATAGACTCTATTAAGAAGGCTGGTGAGACCGTATCTTCCTTGCACACTAAAAGAACCACCTGAACTTGTGACTCTGCAATGAATAAAATGGAAAACCTTGTGAAAATGTGGTACATAAGTTTTGTATGCGGTACAATGATGCTTCCTTTGTTTTACATTCCACAGGTTACCAGCTAGCGTATTTTCTGCTTCACTCTCCCTCCCTTCATAAATTTAAGATCATCAACATTATAAAGTTACTTGCATAAATATTTAACTTCATAATTTTTACTTTCATTAAACCTTTACTGTACTATGATGCACTCTCGCTTTGTTTACTCTCAATGGAAGTTCAAGTTAGGGGTCAAACTTGTTATAATTGGTTTGCTTAACGAAAATTCCCTTACCGAACAGTTTTTTTAGGAACTTAACCCGTTCGTTAAGCGGGGGTTGCTTATATATATATATATATATAGCATCCTGAGGTTTATTTTGATGTGCAGTTAAAGTCATATTGATTAGTTTCTGTCAACATGTTTAGTCTATATACCATGTAGGGCTGATGCTTTGCAGGCCAGTAGCCAAGACAGGACAAGACATAAGCTTGGTCTCTGTAGAAATGGATGTATGTAGAGAGGAAGGGTTCCTATATGGCCCCTTTAATTCTGCTCTTGTTAGTTACCTTTCATGACACTTGGAATAGGATGATGGCAGTGTTCCTTTAGCCCTGGGAGTGGCTATTTTTCTCTACATGCAGGAGAATATGTAATTAAATAAAGAAATTAACAGTAATATGTTGTCAGTGTTGGTGTAGGAAGTACTTATGATTTCAGATTTGTTTCCATCAGTTACCCATAATGCTGAAAGGAGTGCCAACATAATCCTGATAAACAGAACGAGTTTTTCAAAGGTACAGATGTTGGCACTTGATTCCATGCCAATCCTGGCCACATAAATTCTCAGTAGAAGCACCTAGTAGATCCCACACCAAATGAAGGCTTCAGTTTTCCTTTGATTGATCCAACTACCGCAAAAACTAAGCATTTAGGCTGCACCTACTTGACCTTACCCACCTGGTTAATGCCCTGCCCCTCCCCGTGATCAGAGCATCACCACGTCATCCCTTTTTCCATCATCCTTACACACACACACACACACACGCTCTGCATCAGCATGGATGAAAAAGTGCACCCCCCCACACACACCAAACGTCATACCCTCGGGCCAGTTCATCTCTACTTCGAGCCTTCACTTCCAGTGCACCTGTCCTTGCCTTTGCCAACAACCTGCTACCCCAGTCTCCAACGTGCCACTGGAGTGTCTCAGATCTCTCCTTGTACTTATACCATTTCAGAGTTTATTTCATTTCCATCCCTGCTCGCCATTTAATTAGCCTATTATCCTCCTTTTCTTACCTCTCTAGGTCCCATCTTATCCCAATCCTCCTCAAGGTTTTCCCTTCTTTTCTATCGGTTTCCTTCAGGGCCGGACCAAACCTCCATGGGGTCCTAAGCGAAATTGTATTGAGGGCCCCCTAAGTAAATAAACAGGTAGACAATGTTCATACTGTAAATGTGTCATGTTTAACTATTTTTGGTTTAAAAAAAAGTGCAACGGCAATAAGGAACAATAAATTGTAATGTAAGATCAATAAAAACAAATAACACTTCCAAATTTCAACTTTATTAGCTTACAAAAATAATTATAAATTCAATTGCACAAAGACAAAAAATGAAATAAAAAAATGAATAAATACCACACAAATATTTAATGATATAAAGGAACAGAGCTACTGTACTGTACCTAAAACAAAGTAACACAAATGGTTTATTTCACCCACTAGTGTCCTGGTCACGCGGATTAAGGCGCCGCTTTCTGCCACGATGGTGGTAGATTGCGGGGCATCGAAGGAAGCGCTGGTGCAGCGAAGCCTTTTTTATAGTCCGGTGGCTTAGCGAAAAAAACGTGACACGCTAGATTAAAGCAACAAACTTTGCACACTGCTTGTTTGGGTCCCATGGAAGAATATTAGAGGGTGGTGCCCGATCTGCTTTACCCAGGAAAAAAATGGCCGCCCGAAGAGCATTTATGATCCCATATACATACTACTTGATTGGATTTAAGGGTGATTTACCACAATCTATGGGTGATTTAAGTACAAACAACCACATAACATTACTTATAATATATTTTTACAGCTCCATATTGTCTCCATATCTTTGATCATATAGAAATAACTATTTATACATGGGAGAAAAATAACAAATAGACTACAATATATTTTTTATTGCTCTTGGGGGCCCCTTGTGGCCTCGAGGCCCTAAGCCATCGCTTACTTCGCTTATGCGGCGGGCCGTCCCTGGAACTTTCCTTCTTCCATCATGACATAACACTTATCTTGTAGCACCTGGTTCACCCATCTATCCTCATCTAGTACGTCCTTCCATCTTTAAGAAGTTTATCTTGCCTTTGAACACTCTCTCCCTAAAGGTGCTCCAGCCCATCTCTCCTCTACAGTAATGGCTTCTATGGCAGTACTACAAAGAACTTCTAGACCGCATCTTCCTACTAAGTTTTAAGTTTTCTCTAGTTAACAAGATCTCCCTTCTGATGATAGCAAGGCAAAATTGAGCAGAAGACATCCGCGAAATTATGGGTGTAGACAAGAAATTTACTGAGGTGAGGCTCGGAATTAGGTCATACAGTACCAATAATTGTGGGTTGTACCAATTTATTAATTGCTCATATATTCTTTACTTCCGTTATCGCGCATTCCGTTATCATGCGTGTTTTCAGGCACCAATTTCGCGCGATGATGGTGAAATAAGTGAATTGCTTTTATCTAATATCTGTTCTCTTTACCTCATTTTATTCTTATTTCCCTATTATTTCCATTTAGCTATCAACCTTAAACTATTAGTCATGAAAACAACCTTGAACACGCCAACAAAATCATGGGTGTTCTACTGGCCCGTGTGCCCTTGTTAAACTCTTAAACACACCAACGAAATCATGGGTGTTCTACTGACAGTATCTTTGTTGTTAGTAGAATTGTGAAAATACCTTTGAAAACTCGACTTAAAGGTGTTCTACTGACAATGTAAGTTTTCTTTGTTAATCTATCAGCCTTTAACACCTCCAACAACTGCACCAGAGGCTTAAAAACGGCAGAGATAACATACCGTGACATCTTAAAGCACAAACCAAACACGAACGCAATAAGTAACGGTAACACAACACGCGTGTAAGTATATGTAGTGCAATGAGTCCGCGTATCGCACTATTAATCTGCATGGGGGGAGGGGATGAATGCGTGATCTGAGCGAGTCATCTGCTGCACTGCATCTGACTCGTCATTCAGTGCGTTGACAGCCCTCGCTTGGTACACAGGCAGAGGTCATCACACCTGCTAACTTTTCGTCCATTTACCATATTTTCAAACGCACAATGTAAGTCATGCTACAAATACCCTTAACTGGCTTATTTCAAGTGGAAAGGCTGAGTGAAACGAGTTTTGAGCGCTGGTGCTATTGTTCCGTCAGGTGAGTGAAGTAGTGTATGGGGACTAACGCCGTGTGTATATGATATCCCTCGCGCTATGGAAATGAAGGTGCTAGCAGCTACCGAGGGAGGCACGGGCGATGCTGGCGCTCAGGCAGGGGAGAAAGGGTAGTGAGCGAGATAGGGGCTTCAAGTAGGGATGGGAGCTTTCGCAAACGCCATGGCACCAGAAAATCTCACAGGAGTAATGAAAAAGCTCCCACAAGCTCCAAAGAACTCTCCAAAAGATTTGAAGAACTTCCCAAGAGCACTAGGGAGAGCGGCGAGGATGAGGACCAGGACTGCACGGACAAGGTGGGCATGAGGCGTGAGCTAAATCTCGCGGACAGCATCATCGTCCTCATCGGCATCATCTCAGGGTCGGGCATCTTCATCAGCGCTAATGGTGTCCTGCAGTACAGCGGCAGTGTCGGCCTCTCCCTGCTGGTGTGGGTGCTCAGTGGTTTTATCTCCCTGATAGGCGGCTTCGTCTACACTGAACTGGGTAGGTTGTCTGTCTGGCTACTTACTATAAAATCATGACGCCTATAACACATTTTTGCGCCGCATCTCTGCTTCATTCAAAAGGCTCTAGCTGAAGTTACATAGGTTTTACGGGGTGATTTTACTGTTCCAGTGATAAATCAGCAATATTCTTACGTTATCACTTAAAAAAAACACTTAAAAACTTGGCTAATCATCTCTAGTCCTTGAAAAAGTCGCGGTGAGGTCTCAATCTATTATACACACTTCTTAATACTGAAACCCACGCAATCAGATTTTATAGCTTCCAACCACATTTTTTCCACATTTCACTGATTTATTGATCGTTTCATAGGTGTCCATTCACTTCTTTGCACAAAAAAAAAAAAAAAACCCTGTAAAAGCCTCAACACTTAATACCCATGCTATTTTCTTTCTCACATCACTACAGCTGCCATGATCCCATCGAGTGGCGGCGCCTACTCCTACGTTCTGACAGCGTACGGGCGAGTGGCGGCCTTCGTGTTCCTGTGGATGTCGCTTTTCTTAGAGGAGGTGAACATGATGGCCATTGACGCCCTCACCTTTGGCACGTACGTCCTCCAGCCCTTCTTCCCAGATTCCCAGACGCCTCCTGAGATACCTGTCCGTCTCTTGGCTGCTGTGATGATTCGTGAGTGCTTCTGCTTCTGTAGTGAGGGGTTGACACCATGGCCCGTATTCTGAATCGCTTAGCTCTCTCACCATCACTGCTTTACAAAGGCTCCATTTGAAGATACTTGTGTTTTTAAGGGTATTTTTATGTTTCTGGTGATAGATTGGCAAGCTTTCTGATTTATTAAAAGGAGAAGGTGTCTTAAAAACCCGGCTAGTTGTCTCTGGTCTTGTAGTGAGAGGGGAAGGCGTTTCTGAATACAGGTTCATGAACGATCGAGTTTCATCCATTTGTTTTTGTTCCTTGCGTATTCCTCAGTGATTCACTTTGTTCGTGATTCTTGTCTTTTATCAATTTTCCTCATCAGAGAGAGAGAGAGAGAGAGAGAGAGAGAGAGAGAGAGATACCAGTCATCTTTTGCATTAGTGAGGTAAACAGAATAAAAAAAAAAAAACACAAAAACACAAGTATAACAAAGAAGACTTCATTAAGAACCACAACTAAAATCAATATGTATTTTTTCCCTAATTTATCGACACATTTCATATCTCTTCGTCAGTTGTCTACCCACCTTCATTTCTTCTCATGCCCATTGTTCTCTGCTCTTTCACTACTTTATAGGTCCCCTTCCTTCCTCAGGCATTATGACCTAAATCTGTTATCTGATAGCTCTCATTCCTTTTCCTCCCCCTCCTGGTACAGTACTTTATTACTTGCATCACGAAGTATAGTATTTCGTAGAAAGGAACTTGAAATTCACTTTGATATACTGAGTTTTTGAGCTAGTAACCATTATCCTCATTTGTTACTGAATTTGATTGTTTGCTCAACTCTTTTTTTTTCTTTCTTTTTTATCTAGCGGTAAACAGGCGAGTTTCTCACATACCAGACCGGAGTATTGGATAAATGTGTACATAAATGTAAGCAGTATGGAGTTAGAAGACACCAAACTGTTGTTCTGGTGCATCAATTCTTAGGTAGAGTCAAATGATGAAGGTACAGTTGTTTGATATTTGTAAGTATCGCCGTGTGTGTGTGTGTGTGTGTGTGTGTGTGTGTGTGTGTGTGTGTGTGGCCTAGACTGCTCCTCCTCCCCTGTGCGTGCTTATCAGTCGCCACATCTTGTATTGAGCGCTTGTGTGTTGTATAAACTACGCGAACTTCCTCCCATTGTACTACATGAGTTCCGTGTTACATGCATCTCATCAAAAATTTACTGGAGACAAAAATATATTATAAGTACATTCCCCCCCATCCTCTCTCTCTCTCTCTCTCTCTCTCTCTCTCTCTCTCTCTCCACCCTGTAAATTGTAAAAGAATATTACCGTGGTGCTTAAAATTGTACTGGCGTCTTCCTCCAACTCCTCCTCTCCCTCCTTCAGTGTTCCTCATGTGGCTCAACATCCGTTCCGTGAAGGGCTCCGTGGTGCTCCAAAACGTGCTGGTGTTCCCCAAGTTCATTATCCTCGGCGCTATTATAATCGTGGGTTTCTATCGCCTCGCCACCTCTCCGTCTTCCAGCTTCAATGACGCTTTTGCCAACACCTCTACAAACCCCGCCACCATCGCCACCGCCTTCTACCAGGGCCTCTACACCTATAACGGATGGTAAGGCTTACAGGGATGGGAGTTTGGTTTTAGAACATGTGATAATGAGCTCAAGTTGAAGTTATATTTAAGAGATAGGAAGGAATTGGCTCTCAGATTGGTGGATGAATGGAATGGACTCAGTGATCAGATTGGTAGTGTTGAATAATTAAGGAGCTTTAAAAGATTAGGCAGATATAAATGATTGGTGAAGATATAGGCAGGCAGGTTTCATATAAGGGACTGCCACGTGTACACCTGATGCTTCCCTCATTTAATTTTGATTTTTTAGTGGCAATTGTGTTTTTGTTAAGTGTTCTTGTCTGGTTTTAGTTGCCCTGTGTGTAATCCGCTGGTCTGTGCTATAACTCTCTCTCTCTCTCTCTCTCTCTCTCTCTCTCTCTCTCTCTCTCTCTCTCTCTCTCTCTCTCTCCAAGGGACAACATCACCTGCATCGTGGAAGAGCTGAAGAGGCCCGCCAAGTAAGTATAATGTTACCGTACCTGTGTCGTGTCCATACAACTGGGTCTGGCCTTGTGCATGCTGCGTTTTAACTGTTCCCGATGCCTTCCCTGCTTTCTGCATTCCTCTGATCACACAACTGTCAGATGAGATCACTTACGATTTCACTGTATCTTAAATCTGTCTCACTGCCATGTATAGATCCTTGATGTATGTGCGCTTTGTTGTGTTGTTATTTCTTAATTGTTACGGTGCTGTCTTTTGTCAATATTCTGAGTACTATATAAAGGAAAAAATAAAATAAAAGGCTTTCAATGGTGTAAAAAGGACGTGGGTGTTTTCAAACTATAAGATCCACGTATGCTAGAAATTATAGTTTTCTAACATTCACTAACTCTCAAAATGTATTCGTATATATTTCTCAAATCTAGAAGCAAATAATCAATAAGAATCACGTGTGAAATAAATAAATGAATAAATAAATAAGCAATTATAAATGAATAAAACAAAATGATAATAAAGAATGGATTGAATAAATGAATAGATAAATAGATAGAAACCAAATGAATATATAAATAAATAAACATTTTTCTTAGATTTTATGACTCGATCTGCAGATGTCTCTTTGCTTGTATATACGTACTACATAAAACTATTGAAGGAAAACTGTTGAATCCACGTGTACCTCGCCAGAGTCTTGGTGGTGGCCATTACTACTGCCCTCGTCCTGCTGATTGCCTTATATCTGCTGGTGAACGTGGCCTACTTCGCTGTGCTGGAGCCGAACGAGATCCTTTTCTCACCTGCCGTGGCTGTGGTGAGTGGCGGTGCATGACGGTGGTGGTGGTGACGGTGACGTGAACTTTGCCTGTTAACACCACAGTAACACGAAGAGCATATAAATTCAACTTGTGTCTTGGTAATATGTAATCATGAGTAGCGTATTTATTTAAAAGAAACACTGACGTAGGACAACAACAACAACAACAACGATGGTAATGGCGATGATGATGATGATGATAATAATAATAATAATAATAATAATAATAATAATAATAATAATAATAATAATAATGATAAAGCCAACTGAGATACAATGGATTCACAAAAGAGAAAGACAAAAGAATCATTCAGAATCAGAGGATAAGTATCTCGAAATCTCGCTCTTGAAATACTGACTGAATTTAAATATTTGGAGATTGTCCAGGTTATCTCCCTCAACAAAGATATCCCGCGAAAATTCTCTATCATATTGAGTAATTCAGTGATCCGGTCTCTTAAAATGAAGCAAACTAAGCTTCTATTCATTTTTACCTACACCCATCTTGAAATCTCCATTCAACGTTTCCTCCCGCCATTTTTAGACTGCCCCATTTCTCCTTCTCATTCTTTGATAACGTGGTGGTGGTGGTGGTGGTGGTAGTGACGTGAATTCATTTATCCACTTCTCGTTCCCATACCTTATTTTTTTTTTTTTTACTTTAATCTTAACAGTACAAGAATATATATGCAATTTTATAATCTAGCGCCATACAAGAAAATTTTTAATAACTTCACTTCCCGCCACCTGCTGACTATATACCTGATTCCTCTTCTCTCAGACATACGGGCGGGCTTCCTTCGGGGTAATGGCGTGGAGTGTACCGGTGTTCGTGGCCCTGTCAACAGTGGGGTCCCTAAACGGCAAGACACTCACTCAGTCCAGGGTGGTGTTTGTAGGGGCACGCCACGGCCAGCTCCCCGCCTCCCTCGCCCTGGTGGGAAATAGATGCACGCCTGTTACTGCTATTATTTTCATGGTAAAGTCTCTCTCTCTCTCTCTCTCTCTCTCTCTCTCTCTCTCTCTCTCTGAATGCGTCTCATCTTGCTGTTGTGTTTGTTCTTTGTGTTCTTGTTTTTATTTTTTGCCTTTTTCTTCCTTTTTACTTATCTATCTTCTTCTCATTGCCATCATCACCTCCACCAATTAACTCCCCCAACACTACAAAATCCTATCACTCATTAATCATTTCCTACATCACACTTTTTACAATGTTCCCGTCAGCTATTCCTCCCCTACATCTCCTACAGGCACTTATGGCCCTGCTGTACCTGGTGACAGTGGACATCTTCTCCCTCATCAACGTGGTGTCCTTCTCCAGTGCTGTATGCCAGGTGGGAGTCGTCTCAGCCCTCCTCCACCTCCGACGGAAACAACCGACCTGGGAGCGGCCCTTCAAGGTGGGAGGGAAGGATGGAGAGCTAGGGACAGGTAGACGCGAAGGTAGACAGACAGACGGACAGATAGGTAGATAAATAGACAGATTGATGGTTAGATAAATAGATAGATAGATAGACAAGTGGACAAAGACAGATAAATAGACAGAACAATAAATAGAAAGATAGACAGATAGACAAGCAGACAGATAAGTACAAATATGAAAGCAGACACCTAAACAGACATACAAATAGACAAAGAGACAGACAAACAAAGAGAAGAACAAATAAGTAGAAAGACGAACATATATACATACATACATACATACACCTAAACAGACAAACATACATCGTAGGAATATTTGTATTTTAACAAGTAAACAGACAGACAGGCAGACATTAGGAGTATATATTATAAAACCAGAAAATAACAAAACGCTTTCACTAGTACCTTCTACAGCGCCTCCGCCAGTAGACAACAAAATACGAGTACGATACCACAGCTTCCCTCACTCCTTTCTCCGCCTCAGATATGGACAGTGGTGGCTGTGGGTTACCTGGGGGTGTTGGTGGCGCTGGTCATCCTGCCGGCACTGGTGGAGCCTGTCACGGTGGGCATCACGGTAGCGCTCATTTTCTTCGCACTGGTGGTCTACTGGCTCTTGCTAAACCGCCCAATCACCGCCCCAGCTTACCATCGTGGCTCCAGTGAGTGCTGTGATCTTGTCTCTATGAATTACTGCCTTGTCTGTGTTCTCTTTTTTTTTTATGCAAGTGGGGAAGCCAGCCAAGGGTAACAAAAGATTATGAAAAAAGGCCCACTTGGAATGCCAGTTCCCTTAAAGATTAATATAGAATTAGCCAAAAGTCTGTCTATGTTAATGTTTTGTTTTCTCTTTGCAGGACGCTTTTACCGTTTTCTGCAAATTCTGCTGGAAGTGAGGCCTGAGAGTGACGACTTAAGACTGTTGACTGACTGAATAACTATAGCTAACTGACTGACTGACTAACTTGCTACTGATTGACTGGCTGACTATAATATGTCATCTATCGCATCATCTTTGTATGGCACCGTCCTAGTCGTTGTCGTTATGTGAAGTATGTTAAAATTATTGAAACTTGAACACTTCGAACTATCAGAATTCTAAATGTAAAATTAGAAAGGTAACGTAACTCCAACTTAACAAACCTTTGGCCTTGTATAGTCAGCCTTGCACGTCGTTGTAAAGGTTTATTTTTCTATTGTTTGTAATCCAGTGTCGCGCCAAACAATGTAAACACAAATATAAAGTTGAGAAGAACCATTGCTTGTCAGTAACACCACGAATCAACCACCTATCTCTCTCTCTCTCTCTCTCTCTCTCTCTCTCTCTCTCTCTCTCTCTCTATATATATATATATATATATATATATATATATATATATATATATATATATATATATATATATATATATATATATATATATATATATATATATATATATATATATATATATATATATATATATATATATATATATATATATATATATATATATATAGTGTTATATATATCTTATATATATATATAGGGTCTTTAAAAGTGTTCATCTTCTTACTTATTTGTGTGTGTGTGTGTGTGTGTGTGTGTGTGTGTGTGTGTGTGTGTGTGTGTGTGTGTATTCAACATGGTGAAGTTGTGTAAGTTATGTAAGTGTGTGTGTGTGTGTGTGTTTAATTCGGTGAGGCTGTGCAAACATACATAGACTGTGTGTGTGTGTGTGTGTGTGTGTGTGTGTGTGTGTGTGTAGTACCAGCAGTACTGTGTTACCTGTAAAGTGGCTCCTGGGTCCAAAAACATATTATAGCTTATTCATGATATATTTGACTTTATGTAAATACTTCTTGTTTTCTGTTGATCAACACATTTATCGTAACGATAGCTTAAGCTTTCCTGGAGATCTGACAACCGCTTATTCCTCTGGGACACCATTCAGAGTGAGACCCAGGAGTCACATTAGAGTGAAAAGACTATAGTAGTCTCTTCATTCCCTCAATTACGTCACTCACGTTACTCCTTGCTTCACTCACTCACTCACACAGTCGGTCTTTTCACCACCATCCTACTTTTTCACACTCAGCCAAAACTCAACCAGCACATTTTTTTTATTTCATGTGATTCAGAAAATGGGGATTAGAGGCAGCGGCAGTACGTGTGGAGGCAAGGCTCAGCCTGCTGGGCGAAAGTGGCGTGGACGCCGTCAGGTTGTCCCGCCCCCGCTCAGCGGGCTGCTGCGGCATTGGGAGGCGCTCAATCGCCTCCTTCATCTTCCGCAAGGGAACCAAGAGGGAGGGTAAAGCGCCTCGTGTCGGATCAGCCGGCCAGCCTGAAGTTGGGCAATCTGGCTGCCAAGGACCCGGAGACACTCGTCAGAGTGGAGTGCCCATGGCTGGAGACGAAATAGTCTTCTAGCTGCTAGGACATGATCTTGTCATGTCTCCTGCCAGGCACTCCACCCTGACGGGTGTCTCCGGGTCCTTGGCAGCCAGCCTGCCCACCTTCAGGCTGGCCGCCTGATCCGACACGAGGGGCTTTACTCCCACTCTCGGAAGGTGAAGGAGGCGATCGAGTGCCTCTCCCTGCCGCAGCAGCCTGTTGAGCGGATGCGGGACAACTAGCCTGACGGCACGCCCACGCCACTCTCGTCCAGCAGGCTGAGCCTTCCACACGTACTGCACCTACTTCGATCCTCGCTGCTTAATGTGGGAACGGCACTTGCATTACATTTGTTATTCATTTTATCCATTTGAATATTTCTATCATGAACAGCAATGAACGACTGAATACGCAAAAGAGTGATACGATGACGATAACGAAAAGAGACATCAACACAAGTAAAAAGTGGAAATAAAACAAGGGAAAATGATAAGGGAATCTATTATTATGATAATAGGCAAATATGCAAGTAATGTAGACATGGTGTATCCTATCCTAAAAAGATCCTTCATCGGTCAAATACTACAACCTACTTCAATCTAGACTTAAAGCTCGGAATGTTGGGCATTGATTTCCACATCAGCCTGTAGTCTGCCATCACAATACTGCACTATATACATGTAACAGTACGTATGTATGTATATTATGTAGTTTCTCTGTATACACTGCCAATAACAACACTCCATCTCTTGTGTGATTACATACTCGTATACCTATATATATATATATATATATATATATATATATATATATATATATATATATATATATATATATATATATATATATATATATATATATATATATATATATATATATATATATATATATATATATATATATATACACACACACACACACACACACACACACGGCCCGGTAGCTCAGTGGTTAGAGCGCTGGCTTCACAAGCCAGAGGACCGGGGTTCGATTCCCCGGCCGGGTGAAGATATTTGGGTGTGTCTCCTTTCACGTGTAGCCCCTGTTCACCTAGCAGTGAGTAGGTACGGGATGTAAATCGAGGAGTTGTGACCTTGTTGTCCCGGTGTGTGGTATGTGCCTGGTCTCAGACCTATCCCAAGATCGGAAATAATGAGCTCTGAGCTCGTTCCGTAGGGTAACGTCTGGCTGTCTCGTCAGAGACTGCAGATCAAACAGTGAAACACACACACACACACACACATATATATATATATATATATATATATATATATATATATATATATATATATATATATATATATATATATATATATATATATTACAATTAACGCATTTCATTAACAATAAAATAGTTCGAAGTTTAATCAGTTCAGTTTTTAATGCGGTTTAGTCTAGCGTATAGTATCCACGAAATACAAAACGGATCGAGACTTTAATTAATGTTATCTAAGGAGCAGGTTGAAGGAGACAAAGAGATGAGAGGATGTTGGTTTAAAGGATATCCTGAGAGAGAGAGAGAGAGAGAGAGAGAGAGAGAGAGAGAGAGAGAGAGAGAGAGAGAGAGAGAGAGAGAGAGATGCAAATGAGTTAAATCAATGGAGCGAGCGAAAATATCGGATCCGTGAGTCGTGAGGAGTCGTGACCCACAATCAGAAAGGCAGCAGCTGGAGGTGTTCTCGCGACACACAGCGACGATAATATAGCAGTGTCTGGTAACATGCTTGCACCTCTCCTCACAGCTGTTTCAGAAAGTAATAAAATATTGCGAGGTTTCGGTACTCCTGCTTGGTACGATATAGTTAAGCCATGATTAGTTTGCTTGCGTGAACAAAACAAGAGATAAGTCGTCTTTGATGTGAAAATGGCAAAAATATATCACACGTAGTTGGTCGTTTTGTTATCTAGTAAAATGTAAAGGAGAGAAAAGTAATGGAGGTGAATGTTAGAAGAATGGCTGCTCCTATAGATTAAAAAAGTTAAATTTGAGTAATCGAGCTTACAAATTTGTTAAAAGAAAGAAAAAGGAGGAAATCTCACACCCATGCAGTTCCTGAAAATATCCTTGTTTCTTGTTAGTGTTACACCACTAGCAAAACAACAAAACCACGTCATACAGTATATAAAATAAATATCTGTTTTTGTAGATAGTATAGGTGAACACAATTAATCATGTTTGAAGATCCAGAAAATTGTAAAAAACTCAAAAATGTTCTGTGAGGAGGAGCAAATTCGGCGCGGCGCTCAGACTGTCAGTGGGCCAGCGGCCCAGCAGACAACCATGAACTGTCAATAACACCTGGGCAGCGGCGCCTATCTACTTGTTATATAGCCTCCAGGTGAGCTTCCCCACTTCACACCTTTGCTCAGAAGTGATAACAGACATCTCGCCTCCTCCACAGTCCATTAACCCGCATGGAGATACGAGATAAGGGAGATATGGCGAGTAATAATGTCCCGCCCACACACTCACTCTCCCAGACAGATGCACTCACCAACGTGGCTCTACCATATGCTTCATTATAGCTCAAATTCGTGTTTTGCGTGCGTGTACGTGTGGTGAGGTGATAATGTTCGTGTGTATGTAACCGTCCACACAGCTGTCAGTGTCTGGTAGGTGAGAGTTGATGAGGTTTTACACATGTTGCTTTGCATTTGGTTCGATTACTCGCCTCTTATGGAGTAAACTTGATTTTTTTTTTCTGTGATTTTATTTACAGTGCATATCGTTACGGAGCTGATGGGTGAGTGTTATGGTTTTAATGTCTAGATAAAACAAGTATGGCAAATGTGATGTTCTGCAGAATTTTCTTACTTTCTTTCCCACTGCATAAATTTGGTGACGTGATGGGAAGTCCTTAATGTGTTAGGAAGGAGGAAGAAAAAAATACGCCACCTAACACTAACCAGGAATAGTTCAGCTTCTAGGAGCTTTGCAAAGTCATGCTAACTGGTTTCTGTCAGTTTCTTGGCCATGTGAGTGAAGGGGATTGCCTGTATTTTCTTCAATTTTATTTTACCTTTTTCCCATCACCTGTCCTCCATCTATCCCCTTCCCTGATCCCCTCCTTATCCTTGTGTGAAAGCCATGCCTGTGTGAGATAAGGCTGCCCCGAGATCCTACTCACAAACAGCCCAAGGATACTGTAACCCCTATACATCACCCTATATTTCACCCTTACTCACCATGGGCCTTTAGGGAGTGGACCTTATTATCCCCCGTAATTGATCAGTCACCATGCCCAATGATGCATTCCCTTGATGTGGCTTTAGGTGCTGCCTTACTCATTCCCACCTGTTCCCGGCTTTCCTGACCTCATTCTGTCATGGGCTACAACTTCTATATTACTGCCACCCACATCCTCTCCAGCCTCTCATAATACCGTAACTCTAGCCATAACCTTACACTCCACCCACAGTCCAACCCATACCAGACTGTGTAGGTACATTTGGCAGGAGAGAATGAAGAGAGTAATAGGTATTATATAATGTGGCTGAGGTTGGTGAAAGTAAGAGGTGTGGGTGGTTTGTGTGACCAGTCATTGATGAAGACGATTTATCAACTGACACTCTGCTACCACCTGTGATGATGTGGGCCTCACTCTCTACCTGGACACCTGTGCTTCTCACACACCTGTACTTGACCTTGAGGATGACACAAATGAACATGGTATTAATATTCCACTCAGAACAACACTGGTAGGTAAGGGAAGCATATAACACACCTTGGAGTTTCTATCATATTACATACAGTTTGTGTTTAGGCCTGTATTCTGAAATTGTCTGCTCTCACACCATGACTATTTTTCAAAACCACACATGATTATTTGGGTTCTCAAGGATGTTTCTCTTGTTAATAATATAGAAATCTTGCCAATATTTCACTAGAAACCCTTAGGAACCAGTGTAGCTTCAACTGGGGACTCTTGAAAGTAGTGGAGATGAAAGCAGAAGTGTTTCAGAGTAATTTCCTTTGTTATCCATAAATGCCCTACAAATACTAACAAAGCCTTCATTTACATATAAGATATCATATTATTTCTTTTTGGATAATTCATTAAGTGTTTTGGTAGAGATGTGTCAGCTTGTCACATGCTTCAAGACAGTGGCGATATGTAGACCAGTCAGTGTGTGATTGAGAAGATCAGTGAGTGGCAGTGTTACCTTGTTTGTGCCCCTCATAGTTGGCGAATTGGAGTATAATGATTGATATATTAGTGTTATCCATTATGAATAGCTATAGTACATGTGATGGTCAGGAGTGTAATGATCAGCACCACCACTGATCACTGCTCTTCCCTGACAGGCATGGCGGCCGGTGACCTCGTGCTGGACATGATCAAGACACACAGCCGCTATGATGTGCCTGAGGACATCACACTCTCCTGCCATGATGTCCCTGAATGCTCTAACTTCCCAAGGGGGGTAAGAACTTCCAGGCCTGTAGAACCAATAGAACCTATAGAAAAAGAGGTAAATGGATCACTCAAAGATACAAACATGTCAGACTGGCCTGGAGAGCAAACAGAACCAACAGATTGGCCAACGGAAAAGTCAGAAATCCCAGACTGGTCAGAAAAAAAGAATGAGAACTTTGCAGACTTTAAGGAGAGGGTCTTTTTGAACACCTGGGAATATAATGGCACTAGATGTGACCTGTCCAACGAGGAGAGTCCAGACAACCGCACCACTGACGATGAGGAGTTGAGCAGCCGTGGAAGTGGCCAGAAGGATGCAGGAAACCATGCCTTTGATCAGAATGACCCAGTAAACCACATGATGGGTCAGGACACCACCACAGACAATGCATCATTTAAATACAAGGGTGACGGGAGCCAGACAGAGCCAAGGACAAGTGCCATTGGTCGGCCGGTGGTGGAGGTAGAGGAGGACTGGTGGGATGGTGAGGGGCAGCCGACGGGTGAGCGCTGGCCACCACTGGGTGCTCCGGATGACCGAGTGGAGGATGGATGCTCCTATGATTCTTGGTGAGTTTCTTGGTTGTATTTTGGTTCTTTGGAGATAGTGATGATATTTTTTTACTTACTTTTTCTGATTATTCCTATTTTGTAGTTTTGTCTGGTGGCAGTTTTGCACTCTTTATTTGTAGGCTAAGATTATACAGTCTGTAGTCCTAAAACGAGTGAGCTGGGTGTTGTGTCTAGCAGAATCCTCAATCAAAACATATCAAGTTCCATATAATATAAAGTTAAAATGGACTAATTCAACATGTTCACTTCCGTCTAATCACTGTCTTAAAACTACTGAGCTATATGTTGTATATAGCAAAATTCTTCATCTAAATGTATATAGTTTCATACAATATAAAGTTAAAATGGAATGATTCAATATGTCATCTCTGGCTAACTCTGATATGAATAGATTTGCATTGAAGTATTAACTCTTTCAGTACTGAGACACTTTTTTACAATGAATTTTGGGTACAATTAGACAATTTTGTTTACATTAGGAAGCATCGATGGAGATCAGAAGAATATTGGCCAGAGTCTTCACTATTTTAATCCCCACATAAGTTTCTGAAGCTGTATAAAATCACCAAATACTAAACAGAATGAATAAAAGAATTTATCATGCTTCTGAAGGGGTCGAGGGCAAAGGTTTTAATCTTTCTGCATCACTTAGGTACAGGCAGGGCAGGAGCTGTGAGGGTGAGGATGGAATTGGTGCAGCAGAGAGAGAGCGACTGAGACAGCTGGAGGAGGAGCAGGACCAACTCAGCAACTCCCTCATGGCTCTCACCTCTCACTTTGCCCAGGTAAGGTGATGACAGAGTGATGGTGAGTGATTGGTGGTGAGGGGCATTGTGGGTGGTGATTGGAGGAAAGTAGGAAATTTATCTATGGTTTCTGTTGCTTGTTTTTTCACTTTTTTTGTCTATTTTTATTTTTTATTCTCTTTTCTTGGGTTGTAATAAATGGGGAGAGGTGTTTTTTTTTAATTGCTTCTTTGTTTTTCTACATTTTTCTTTATTGTTATCTCTCTCTCTCTCTCTCTCTCTCTCTCTCTCTCTCTCTCTCTCTCTCTCTCTCTCTCTCTCTCTCTCTCTCTCTCTCTCTCTCTCTCTCTCTCTCTCTCTCTCTCTCTCTCTCTCTCTCTCTCTCTCTCTCTCTCTCTC